>NC_056751.1:768664553-768685835 GCF_019279795.1 Protopterus annectens
AACAACAATACCCTTAATCTCTTAACATAAACTGGACAGTATAATAGCACACTAAGTGGGGACATTCGCACAACAATACCCCAATGTGGGTGGCTGTTCTGACAACAACCACACCCAACTATGTGTTCCAACTCCAATATCACTGTACAGTTGTACAGTGGGGAAAAGGGCATTTACACTTCCACTAATATTTTTGATGGAATGATTTTCCACAAGATGATTGCTTTGCAATGTTAACATTTGCCAGTTAGTTATCAGACAGATGTTCTCCTGGAAAAAATATTTTCTGCAAAATGAAGTAGATCCCTTCATGTACACCCACACTTACTTGGCAACATTGATATTAGAACCCCATACATAGGTACTTATTGCTACAAATGTGTTTTGCCTTACTTGCACATACCACAGAACTTGTAGGGTGAGATGTGTCCTGAGCTTCCTGTAAAGTGAACATCACCAGGCCTTTTACAGAATGGTAGTTGGGGATGTACTGGATGTTACTGGACAATACATAGTATAATATGATGTCATATAAACACTGACAAACACATACAGTCATAGACATATTTGACAGACCTATGTTTAGCAGTGCTGACTACCTTGTCAGTGAGTCCATACTGTTACAGAGTTTGTGACACCAGCACATGCATCATTGGGCTGAAGAGTGTCATCAGTTACTTGTATGGTTGATGGTCACAGCGGTCCTCATACAGTGGACCATGGGACATGTAATGGGGGTAACAAACGAAGTTACACCAAAACCAGTTTATTCGATAAAGCTTTCGGGTCTACACCCTTCATCAGTATAATTTTACAACAGAAATGAGACATTTAAGTAGGAGAATCAATTAAACAAATGTTTCAGCCCAACCCACTCACTCACTAACCTAAAATTATTTAAAAGGGCAACCCGATACACACAAGAATTTTTTTTTTTATATATACATACAAAGAATTTAAATTCACTTTAAATATATCTTAAAAATAGCTTAAAAATACATGCACATATATACATACATACAACACATATATGCATGATACACATTATTCAAATAAATTAATTTAAACATATATTTATACCTAAAAAATATATAATTATTATAATAAAATAATGCCCTCTTACTATAGCTAACAGCTTCATAATTTTTCTCTTTGCTTCTTCACTAATAAGGGTTTTAAGTTCACAGCATTATTCAAATCTGGACTCATGTCTGCTTGAAGCCTAATGATCCATTCCAATTCCTTTAATTCTAGGAGATTATTAATGTCTCCCTTTCTTATACTAATATTGACTGCTGCCAATACCCTAAATTTAAATATATGATTACTTCCTTCTTCCATAATGTGCTTACTTAAAGCATTAGTTTGTAGCTTTCTTCTAATGTCTGACTTGTGTTCTATTATCCTTTCTTTGAGTTTTCTAATAGTTTTGCCTACATAAAATGAAGTGCAAGCTAAACACGATGCTAAATATACAATTTTTTCTACATTGCATGTGGTCAGTGTATTTATGTTATAAATCTGTCCATCAGTAGGATATTCAAAATAATCTCTACCCTCAAATAAGTCATTGCAGCATGAACAATTATAACATTTCCTTGTGCCTATCTCTTTCTGAGTTGTAGGTTTACTCTTGAAATCTTTATAACAAAGCTTTTGTTTTAAAGTTTCAGCACTTCTATATGCCAAAGAAGGTTTACTTCCCACTATAGATTGAATTTCAGGCATAGCTAACAGTATAGGCCAGTTTTTTTCTTAATATAGCATTCACATTATATGTATTAAGGTTATAGGTAGTTATATACCTTACATATTCCTTACCTTTATACACTTTATCCTTTTCAGATGTTATACCTCCTAACAATATAGGTTTATAGTATCCTCTTTCTATTATAACTTTATTTAACTCCTGCTCAATAAGTTCTAGGGGGTATCCACTTGCTTGGAACTCTTGAGCTATGCTGTTAACTTGCTCAATAAAATTACCATCATCTGTGTTTAACTTACACAGTCTAATAAATTGTGATTTCATAACACCTTTATAAATATGAGGTGCATGCATACTATTCTTAGTTATATATCTTAAAGAGTCAACCTCTTTCCTATATACCTTTGATGTTATTTTGTTGTTATTTTCTGAAAGTGTTATATCCAGGAAGTTAATACTATCCTTAGAAGCTTCTAGTTTAAATCTCAAAAAATCAGTCGAACTATTTAAGTATTGCACATATTCCTCAAGTTCTAGTAGTGTACCTTTCCATAACAAAAAACAGTCATCGACAAATCTTTTGTAAAAAACTACCATCTGATTTAAAGGGTTGTCATTATGCATTAGCACTTGTTTCTCCCATTCATATAGTACTAAATTGGCATAAGTATTTGCCACTGATGTACCATAACACCTTTAAGCTGTAGAAATAGTTTCTGATCAAAAATAAATACATTGTGCATCAATACTACTTCTAAAAGCACACAAAGTTTCTATTTCCCTACTATGCATTTTGTATTTCATTATTCAGAAAATTCCTTACTGCATTAACCCCATATTCATTAGGGATAACAGTGAATAGGGATGTAATATCTAAAGTAACCATAATACAATTGTCCATATTATTTTCAGACTGCCATTTATACAGGCATTCCAGGAAGTCATCAGTATTTTTTAACACTGTATTACAAGTTTTTAAATACTTTCCTAGCATATTCTGTAGATATTTGGAAATGGGTTCTGTTATCCATCCACCACCTGAGACTATAGGCCTCAGGGGTGGATTTAGCAGATCTTTGTGTATTTTGGGGTTACCATAAATTTGGGGTATTCTAGGGCATGAAACAGTCAGATAATTAAACAATTCCAAACTAATGTCATTTGTTAATTGTAAATCATAAATCATCATGTTAACATCAGCTATAACTTTCTGCACTTGGACATATGGAATTTCTTTAAAAGTTCCCTCATCATTCAAGATCTCATAGAATTTTTCATAATAATAATCTCTTTTCATGATCACACTTGCACCACCTTTATCTGCTTGTTTTATCACAATAGCATCATTAATCATCAATTAATTCATGGCAAAGTTCTCCTGATATGTGATATTATAAACTTTCTTCTTGCAAGTTCTACTTTTGTAATAATTTCTTATATCACACTCAACTACATTTGAAAAAGCAAGCAAAATCGGGCATAGTAAAGGCATAAATAAACTAGCCCCGGGATTCATGAAGCTCGGCGCAAGGCCGGTGTAAGGCTTGCGCCGGCGGAGCAGGGAATAGTCGGCGTAGCAGCGCCATATGCATAGTAATGAGTGCGCGCCACAACCACAGACACGTGCGTAGGGCACGTGAGCGAGCCCAAGTAGGATGCGTCCGGAGGCGTGGCCAAGCCGGCAGGAGATGAGCAACCTAAAGTGCTGACTTCCACAGTCCGCCTGTAATAGTAACTGCACCAGACAGGGCCCGCGGAGAATGAAACGTACGCAGACTATGCAACATAGTACCCGTTCCAACAAAACGGAGAACCAAACATTAACCCACGAAGTCCTAAGTGTACCCATCCAAGGAATAAAGGATACATGTAATACCGTGTCCGTCCCGCAATGCACTGTCAGTGGGCATACCCAGTGAAGGTGTACCGCAGCATGTCAGCGCGCCCCACCAACATAGAAGTAGCGACATGGGCATGGTCACCAGCAGTAGTGAGAGTACACAGCCGGGTAGCCGTGTCGATATAACAACAAGAAGGAAACAAGATACCCTAAACACAGGCAAACATGTGCATAGCAACATGTACCACACCCAGCAACGTGCTCGTCGCATACACATAGGACGGCGTATGTCTAAGCGTAATATCAAGAAGCAGAACTCATGCATGCAAATGTAATACACATCAGCCCCGTCATAGCATGTAACCCGCACCCACGTACGACCGTGCACCCAACCCAGCTAGCAGCCTTGCGCAGCTACACACCTACACATGATGGGCATACCTGAAAAGTGGTAAGAAGTATTGTCCTAGGCAGTGCCCCGCGGGCAAATATGTACCCCACTTGTTAACAACCCGCCTCAGGTACAGATATCCAAATGGCTGCATGTGAATGTGTCGGCAGAATGTGTACATCCCGCATGTGGTATGGACCTGTCGAAACCCCATAGGCTGCACACACGGTGCCCATAACTGCACACATCTGGACAAGGCGGTATGTTCAGCCACCACACCGATGATTAGCTATGCAGACATGTCAAACACAACACATATAGCGGAACATCTGCCTACCAAACAGGACGCCCTAACAGGGTGCCACATGCACAGAAGGGGAAGGTGGGACATCACATGTTGAGTAGCGTGCGGACGGCCAAACACCCACGGCCAACGCAAAGGACGGAATAACATGCATATGCCTGGATGGATGGGTATGTCATAGCATGGGAATAGGACAAGCCATCCACCATAATAGCCATGTGTACCACATACAAACAGCCAGTAACACGCAGTAGTAATGCATGAAGGCATACACGACTGTGGGAATAGCACAGGACATATGGCACGTGCCAAGTGTAGATGCATGACACAAAAGTCCAGGATGGGGCCCCCTGCAAAGAGGAACATGTGCCAACCCCACCTCCCACAGATGTACCGGCAGTGAAAACACATGCCAAACACACACCAACACCACCGTCCATCCCACGACAGCAACGGAGGCTGGTCAAAGACCACCATGACGTGTGCACAAACAGGGACACGTGTAACTGTTGCCTTAACACCCCCCCTTAGGCCAAACAATAATAGAATGGACATATGCATGTAATGCTGTGAAGGATGTGCGGTAGTCCTCAGTATCACAGAGGTAGGTACACAGATACACTGTAATCAACCGTGACGTATGTGCACTGTAGACAGCATACCTGCAGGTAATACAGAGTTCAATCATGTGCCACAGAAATATACACATGAGAAAGAGGATAGGGGATAGACAAGTGTGAATGGGACAAACTATGAACATAGGTTCATAGGTCAATAGGTACAGAGTAGGCTATCTACCCAAGGGCAGCCATAACCTAGGCCATAGCTAGGTTTCCTTTGCCAACCCTCCGGTCTGGAGATAAATGCCTATTATATTGCTGTACCTCTGTCAAGCAGTGACAATGATGTAATCCCTGGGGTATATCTGCAATCCCCCATCCAGCGGACAAGATGCGCTCGAACAAGGCTAGCAAGGTTCTCTGCCTCACATGTACTGTGATGTAGATCCACAGCATAGTGAGTGTCTGGGTGATGTATGTGTCACTCCAACACATTCTATTAATGACCGTGTCAAGGTTCACGTCACCTGCCCTTGTGGTTCCGAGGGATGTAGATCCAGTAGGTGAAGCATAGTCATCAAATATGGGTCGACATGGCCTCGTATGTCAGGCACAGGTCAACACTGAACAAGAGGTATGTGACTGAATGGAGCAGGGGTCCTTACAGTGGGGCAGCATAACACAAATCCCTGGCACCCTGCATCTGTCTGATGATTAACCTATGGGTCCTCCCCAGCCGCTGTAGGTGTCGGGTCAGATGCCTTCCGAATGGGGCAATGTACTCAATCATAGGTGTAATGAGTAATGAGTACAAGGAGACAATGACCTACCCCAATCTAGATGTGAATCCCTGCACGATCAGGCGGGCAATGTAGAAGTTCTACCGAACCACGATAGCAACGTGTGTGTCGAACGAATGGTGACTGACAACCTGGGTCCCCATATCCCTGGTAATTCCCCCCGTGCTCAGTGGACTGCCACCCATATGCCGGACAGGGGTGACATCGTTCTTCCCGATGGGTATGACTATGCATCACCTGGCATGTAGCTGTAGGCCATGTCCCTGACAGCAGATATCCATATCTGGGAGGCCCCTTTGAAGGATATCTGTGTCAGATGTCCATCCCACTATGGCACCCGGTTCACAGTCATCTACAAACAATGTCAGCCATAACACCCCTGTGTGTGCTTGTACTGTGGAAATGTAGATGTAGAAAAAGAGTGGACCCAGGGCAGAGCCCCATGGGACACCGCCTGTGACAGGCAGTAAGTCCGACATGCTGCCAGCAACTATGACCGCGTGGGTCGTGTCACCTAGCCAGTTTGCAACCCATCCTGTGATGTACGTGTTCACATCCAAGCCGATGGGTTTATCAATGATACCCGAGGGGTATTGTGTTGAAGCCCTTTGCCAGGTCGAGGTAGGCTGTATGGACTGCATGACCCTCAACAATGGCCTCGGTGACTGTCCCTAAAATGTCAACCAGGATTTAAACGCATGTACCGCCCCTGACCAAGCAAAACTGGGTTGGATGCAAAGTATGCAGGTCCCCTATATTGTCATCTACGGGCGGTATGATCCTTCCCCATGTCTTTGCAGATAAGTCTTCTCATGGTAATGGGACGGTAATAACCAGGGTCAGTGGAGGCACTGGCCTTGTGAAGTGGGACTACAGTCGCCGTGCGCCACAACTTGGGTACGTTACCCGAGGTGAGGCTAAGAATAAACAGCTGTCCCAACTGTGGGTCTAATTCCTCAATGAGATCGCGGAGTACACAGTCGGGACACCAGCTGGTCCCATGGATGCTGTGTTCACTACCTTGGACAGAGCATGTCCCACCCGTGCATTACAGAACATTCAGGGACAACAAACCGCTGGTACAGACATCTCTCCATGTGGGGGGGAGGGGGTGGAGATGTCTTCACCGAACCTGTCAGCCCGTATGTTGGCAATGTGTGTATGTTCAGTAAACTCCACATCATTGTGAACCCAGTCAGAGCATATCTAGGAGTTACCTCCCAGGTGTCCAGCATAGCAAATGAAGGCCGTATGATTGTCTGTCGAGTCCCTGGAGATATATCTGTGGAACCTGCCCCGGACTATGTCATGACAGCCTGTAGCTCTTCACATATAATGAGCAAGGGTGTCATACCTCACAAGGTGTCTGCTCTGCCTTGTAGTAGGCACCTCCTCTCGTTGTACAGCTTGTGTATGGCTGGGGTACACCACACTGGATGCTTGGCATTGGTACAATGAACCACAGTTGGGTAAGGGAATGCCTGATCCATGCAGTCCTGTAGGTGCCGTAGAAGGCATATGTAAGTGATGCAGTGGCTTGAGTAATGTTGACCACTGGCTCAGGGTCCTTAAAGGAGACCACAGTAGTGTTCAGAATTGTGAATTGCCTTTGAGAAAGCCATGTGTATGGTAACCGCAACACCCACAGCATCGTATGTCAATAGCAGAATCCATTGTCCAAATAACATAGATTAACTTCAGTATTACAATATGTATTATTATACATTTATTGATATTTGTCTGCTAAGTACACTTGCAAATGGCCGGTAAGACCGGGCCAAAGTGCTCGTGATTTACCTGTTATGGCGGTGTCATTCCGACAATAAAGTGGCGATACTTCCCTACTGGGACCTCTGGGGATTATTTAAAGTGGTTGTTAACCTGCATCATTGGATGTACACCATTTGGTTCCGGCTTTGGAAAACCTGGTTTCCGTAGCACTACACACTATGGGTAGTCAAGCAGACATCCGCGATTGGGGAACATACAGCAGCAGTCAAAACCACTGGACACATGGACACAGTCCAACAAGCTCTACACTTTACATATGCACATTGGTGTCCATTGTAGGACCCAAAAATTGTCCCGTACGGAGTACCTGCCAGCCTTCATCGTCCAACCAGGAGAAGCGACAGTCGTGACCACGGCACAGCTAGACATATGCACCACCAGCATGTTTAATGTTGATGACAAGTGTCCATGAAATGCAGGACATATGAACAGAAAACCCCAGACTGTCGAGTCCATAGAAGTTCGTCCACATCCCAGTCCCGCACACATGAAGGATTTGTAATGGGTACTGACGAGCGTTATTCCCCACTAATAATGCAAAACATCCACCGGAGAATGCTAAATGCAGCTGTGAAATGTGTACAGCCCTATACCAGTGTCCAGTAGGCATTACCCATGGACGGACAAACGTATGGCCAAGATGGCACCCATAACTGCAAACCCGGTGGAATTACACATCTGCAGGAATGCATAACACAGGAAATACAGGTGGGAACTACAGTGGATTACTCGCTGCCATGCTGCGGAACAAATGGGCGACCTGTAGAAGTTCAGTCAAAACCACCCACCAGATGGACACAGTCCAACAAGTTCTACACTTTACATATGCACATTAGTGTCCATTGTAGGACCCAAAAATTGATACCTATGGAACATCATATAGCCATTATCGTTCAACCAGAAGAAGCGACACCCGTAACTATGGCACGGCTAGACATATGCACCACCAGCATTATTACGGTTGATGACAAGTGTCCATGAAATGCAGGACATATGCACAGAAATCCCCAGAGTTCCGAGTCCATAGAAGTGCGTCCACATCCCAGTCCGCACATGAAGGATGTGTAATGGGTACTGTCGAGTGTTGCAGCCAAGGGATCCTGGGTATGTAGAAACAGGGCTCAGTGTTGTTTGGCAGGTAATCCGTCGTCCAGCCCAGTGGGAGGGATGTGGGCATAGCACCTGCCTTACCCCCCACTAATAATGCAAAGCATCCACCGGAGAATGCTAAATGCAGGTGTGAAATGTGTACAGCCCTATACCAGTGTCCAGTAGGCAATTCTCATGGATGGACAAGCGTACGACTAAGATGGCACCCATAACTGCAAACCAGGTGGAATTACACAGCCGCAGTAAGGCATAACACAGGAAATACACATAGGGACTACAGTTGACATTCCCCATACAAAGTTGGACCGCCGTGCGAACACCAGTGTACACAGCACTCAATCTGCCAGCAACAAAATGGGGATCACTGCTACCATACTGCGGAACAGAAGGCGACCTGTGGAACACATACTAATGGCACACCAACAACGTCAACTAGGATATGTAAACTATGGCATTCCCACCTATAAAGAGAACATGCTTCAATGAATACATACGGGATCAACATGTTCTGGTGGTGTTATGTTGAAAATACAGTGACGGATATTTCCTATTGGGGCCTGAGGTTAATTTAAAGCAGTTGCTAACCTGCATCTTTGGATGTACACCATTTGTTCCCAGTTCTAAAACACCTGGTTTACGTAGCACCACTTAGTATGGGTAGTCAAACAGACATCCGAGATTGGGGAACATACAGCAGCAGTCAAAACCATTGGCCAGTTGGACACAGTCCAGCAACATCTAACTTTACATATGCACATTGGTGTCCATTGTAGGACCCAAAAATTCATCCTAACAGAGATCCATCCAGCCGTTACCGACCACTAGATGACGCGATAGCCGTGACTACGGCACAGTTAGACATATGCACCACCAGCGTGTTTAAGGTTGATGACAAGTGTCCATGAAATGCAGGACATATTAACAGAAATCCCCAGATCGACGAGTCCATACATGTGCGTCCACATCCCAGTCCCGCACACATGAAGGATGTGTAATGGGTACTGTCGAGGGTTGCAGCCATGGGATCTTGGGTATGCAGAAATGGGGCTCGGTATTGTTTGGCAGATAATCTGTTGTCCCGCCCCGTGGGAGGATGTGGGTGTAACACATGACCTACTCCCCACTAATAATGCAAAGCATCCACCAGATAATGCTAAATGCAGGTGTGGAATGTGTACAGGCCATAACAGTGTCCAGTAGGCAATTCCCATGGATGGACAAGCCTACGACCAGGATGGCACCCATACCTGCAAGCCCGGTGGAATTACACAGCTGCAGTAAGGCCTAACACAGGAAATGCAGATGGCAACTACAGTAGACACTCCCCATAGAAATCCAGACCGCCGTGCGAATACCGGCGTACACAGCACTCAATCTGCCGGCAACAACATGGGGATTACTCGCTGCCATACTGCGGAACAAATGGGTGACCTGTGGAACACATACCAATGGCACACCAACAACGTCAACTAGGATGCTGAAACACTGGAGTTCCTGCTTATAAAGAACATCCTTCAATGAATTAATAGGTTCTACATGTTCTGGCTGTGTTATATTGACAATACAGTGGCGTATATGTCCTACTGGGACTTCTGAGGATTACTTAAAGCAG
Organism: Protopterus annectens; assembly: GCF_019279795.1. Classification (NCBI taxonomy): domain Eukaryota; kingdom Metazoa; phylum Chordata; order Ceratodontiformes; family Protopteridae; genus Protopterus; species Protopterus annectens. The sequence goes on from NC_056751.1 coordinate 768,674,670, forward strand.
TTGCCAACCTGCAGCATTAGATTAACACCATTTGGGTTAATCGTAGTAAAACATGGGTTCGTAGCACTACATAATATGGGTAGTCAAACACACATCCGCGATTGGGGAACATACAGCAGCAGTCAAAACCACTGGCCAGATGGACACAGTCCAACATGTTCTACACTTTACATATGCACTTGTGTCCATTGTAGGACCCAAAATTTATCCGTATGCAATGTCAACCTGCTGCGATCGGGAGACCCAGATGAAGTGACAGCCGTGACTCGGCACAGCTAGATATATGCACCACCAGCGTGTTCAAGGTTGATGACAACTGTCCATGAAATGCAGGACATATGAACAGAAATCCCCAGATTATCGAGTCCATAGAAGTGCATTCACATCCCATTCTCGCACACATGGAGGATGTGCAATGGGTACCGTCGAGGGTTGCAACCATGGGATCGTGGGTATGCAGAAATGGGTCTCGGTGTTGATTGGCAGATGATCCGTTGTCCGCCCGTGTGAGGGATGTGGGTATAGCATATCGTTACTCGCACTAATAATGCAAATCATCCACGGAGAATGCAAAATGCAGCTGTGAAATGTGTACAGCCCTATACCAGTGTCCATTAGGCAGTTCCCATGGATGGACAAACGTACGGCCAGGATGGCACCCATAACTGCAAACCTGGTGGAATCACACAGCTGTAGTAAGGCATAACACAGGGAATACAGATAGGGACTACAGTAGAGACTCCACATACAAAGTCAGACTGCCGTGTGAATACCGGCGTACACAGCACTCAATCTGCCAGAAAGTAGGGTTACCACCTGTCCCACCTTCGCGAGGACAGTCCCTCTTTGGGCAGTTGTGTCCTGCAAACAATGTGAAAAAATGGCAAATGTCCTGAGATTTTAGGACAAAATTATTTTCTATATTTTATGTAATAGTCACATAAAACAGTTATTCTGTATCTGAAACACCTAAATGTTATAGGAAACAGAATAAAGAACTAAAATGCTACAAGAATACACTTTTATTCAGGCAAAAAACTGAAGTTCTGTCCTTTGTACTGGCCATGGGTATGTTTTGCCCTGCAAAATCTGATGTTTGTAGCAGAAATGTCCCACTTTGGGCATTTGGAAAGGTGGCAACCCTTGCCAGAAAGGGAATGGGGATCACTCGCTTCCATACCGCGGAACAAATGGGCGACCTGCGGAACACATACTAATGGCACACCAACAACGTCAACTAGGAAGGTTATAGGATGGTGAAGCTATGGCGTACCCACATATAAAGAACATCCTTCAATGAATTAATAGGACCTACATGTTTTGGTCGTATTAATTTGACAGTACAGAGGCGGGAATGTCCTAATGGGATATCTGCGGATTAGTTGAAGCAATTGTTAGCCTGCATCATTGGAATAACACCATTTGGGTTCAGTGTAGAAAAACCCGGTTTACGTAGCACTTCATAATATGGGTACTCAAACAGACATCCGTGATTGCCGAACATACAGCAGCAGTCAAGCCCACTGGCCAGATGGACACAGTCCAATAAGTTCTACACTTTACATATGCACATTGGTGTCCATTGTAGGACCCTAAAAATTAATCCGTACGCAATGTGAACCGGCTGCGATCAAGAGACCCAGAAGAACTGACAGCCATGACTATGGCACAGCTAGATATGTGCACCACCAGCGTGTTCAAGGTTGATGACAAGTGTCCATGAAATGCAGGACATATGAATAGGACTCCCCAGATTGCCGAGTCCATAGATGTGCGTCCACATCCCATTCCCGCACACATGAAGGATGTGCAATGGGTACCGTCGAGGGTTGCAGACATGGGATCGTGGGTATGCAGAAATGGGGCTCGGTGTTGATTGGCAGATAATCCATCGTCCCACCCCGTGGGAGGGATGTGGGTATAGCACATGCGTTACTCCCCACTAATAATGCAAATCATCCACTGGAGAATGCTAAATGCATCTGTGAAATGTGTACAGCCCTATACCAGTGTCCAGTAGGCAATTCCCATGGACGGAAAAACGTACGACCAAGATGGTCACCCATAACTGCAAACCCGTTGTAATTCCACAGCTGCAGTAAGGCATAACACAGAAAATACAGATAGGGACCACAGTACACACCCCCCCATACAAAGCCAGACCAGCGTGCGAATACCGGCGTAGACAGCACTCAATCTGCCAGAAAGAAAATGGGGATCACTTGCTTCCATACTGCGGAACAAATGGGCGATCTGTGGAACACATAGTAATGGCACACCAACAACGTCAACTAGGAAGGTTATAGGATGGTTAAGCTATGGCGTACCCACATATAAAGAACATCCTTCAATGAATCAATAGGATCCACATGTTATGGTGGTGTTATTATGACAATACAGTGGCGGATATTTCCTATTGTGACTTCTGAGGATTATGTAAAGCAGTTGCTAACCTGCATCTGTGGATGTACACCATTGGTTTCAGGTTTGAAAGACCTGGATGTCGTAGCACTACATAATATGTGTAGTCAAACACACATCGCTGATTGGGGAACATACAGCAGCAGTCAAACCCACTGGCCAGATGGACACAGTGCAACAGGTTCTACACTTTACATATGCATATCGGTGTCCATTGTAGGACCCAAAAATTTAACCCTATGCAATATAAACGTGATGGAGGAAGCGACGCTGAAGGCGTAACAGCCGTGACTATGGCACAGTTAGACATATGCACCACCAGCGTGTTTAAGGTTGATGACAGGCGTCCATGAAATGCAGGACATATAAGCAGAAATACCCATATGGCCGAGTCCATAGAAGTGCGTCCACATCTCAGTCCCGCACACATGAAGAATGTATAATGGGTTCCGTCGAGGGCAGCAGTCATGGGATCGTGGGTATGCAGAAATGGGGCTCGGTGTTGTTTGGCAGATAATCCGTTGTCCCGCCCCGTGGGAGGGATGTGGGTATAGCACATGCCTTACCCCCCACCAATAATGAAAATCATCCACCGCAAAATGCTAAATGTAGCTGTGAAATGGGTACAGCCCTATACCAGTGTCCAGTAGGCATTTCCCAAGGATGGACAAACGTACGACCAAGATGGCACCCATAACTGCAAACCTGGTGGAATTACACAGCTGTAGTAAGGCATAACACAGGGAATACAGATAGGGACTACAGTAGAGACTCCACATACAAAGTCAGACCGCCGTGCAAATACCGGCATACACAGCACTCAATCTGCCAGCAAGAAAATGGGGATCACTCGCTACCATACTGCGGAACACATGGGCGACCTGCGGAACACATACTAATGGCACACCAACAACGTCAACTAGGAAAGTCATAGGATCCTTAAACTATGGGGTTCATGCATATAAAGAACATCCTTCAATGAATTAATAGGATCTACATTTTTTGGTTGTGTCATTTTGACAATACAGTGGCGGACATTTCCTAATGGGACATCTGAGGATTAGTTAAAGCATTTCCTAGCCTGCATCATTGGATTTACACCATCCGGTTTCAGTTTAGAATAACCTGGTTAACGTAGCACTACATAATATGGGTAGCAAGCAGACATCTGCGATTGGGGAACATACAGCAGCAGTCAAACCCACTGGCCAGATGGACACACTCCAACAAGGTCTACACTGTACATATGCACAATGGTGTTCATAGTAGGACCCCAAAGATTTATCCATACGCAATGTCAACCAGCTGTGATCGAGAGACCCAGAAGAACTGACAGCCGTGACTACGGTACAGCCAGACATATGCACCCCCAGTGTGTTCAAGGTTGATGACAACTGTCCACAGAATGCAGGACATATGAACAGACATTCCCAGATTGTGGAGTCCATAGAGGTGCATCCACATCCCATTCCCACACACATGACGGATGTGTAATGGGTACCGTCGAGGGTTGCAGCCATGGGATCCTGGGTATGCAGAAATGGGGCTTGGTGTTGTTTGGCAGATAATACGTTGTCCCGCACCGTGGGAGGGATGTGGGAGTAGCACGTGCCTTACTCCCCACTAATTGTGCAAAGCATCCACCGGCTAATGCTAAATGCAGGTGTGAAATGTGTACTGCTCCATACCAGTGTCCAGTAGGCAATCGCTAGGGATGGACAAGCGTAGGACCAAGATGGCACCCATAACTGCAAACCTGGTGGAATCACACAGCTGCAGTGAGGCATAACACAGGAAATACATATGGGGACTACAGTAGATACTCCCCATACAAAGCCAGACCGCTGTGCGAATACCGGCGTACACAGCACTCACTCTGCCAGCACCAAAATGGGGATCACACGCTTCCATACCATGGAACAAATGGGTGACCTGTGGAACACATACCAATGGCACAATATCAACGTCAGCTAGGAAAGTCATACGATGGTCAAACTATGGCGTTCCCACCTTTGAAGAACATCCTTCAGTGAATTAATAGGATAAATGTCAACTGACCATGGAATACACCTAATCAACATCAAGGACCCGCTGGCACCTTATGGCACACAAACCAAGTCACACATAGGTAGATGAAACAGTCAACGTAGACATTGTCCACGACAGGTCACATATGGTATACAAAGGTTACATCATACACATGTATGGCGCTTTCACCCGTAGGCTCCGTGAGACTTACACATAACATAGAAGCATCCAGGCTTTAAATATCCCCCCTTACACTTCCATGTGTTACTTTCTCAGCAAACAATGAACATGTAACCACAGCATTGAAAGCACAGACGCAATGTTAACTACACACACATATATTAACATCTCAGAAAGCATCCTATTAACACATGTATTACATGATATTGTACTATGCTGAATACTCATCAATCAAAGATCTAACAATATATATAGAAGATATGCATATCATATCATGTAATACAGTGGTACAGAACTGAAAGAGTGGACAAATGTGTGTTAACTCTACATCTGTACCTAAACTACATTCCTGTTACGGGGGTTTAATCCACCTGCTTCTCAAAAGAGGCCTCATCAGTGTTCCATTGGTCAGCCCTGGTGTGTGGCCAACCCTCCACCTAATAATCCATCTAAATCCACATTCTACAGCATACCTGATGAGGTCCCCCCTCTGGTATTATAACCTAGACGTTGTAAAACACCGAATGTATTCGTATGCCTTGTGATGTGCTCATAGCCGGCCGTAGGCATACGCCAATCCTGCGGCTGCCCAGGGCGCCGCACTAGTAGGGCCACCTGTCTAGTAGATGTGTCATGTAGGTATACCAAGATGGGGGCACCATGTGTTGTGGTGGTGGGCGCCATGGAGCCCTACAGCCTAGGGCAGCAGTCGATCTAAGGCCACTGCCGTCGGAGGGGTAGTACGGTCTGCAGGTATGTGCAGACGTGCACATGAAACAGCGGTCCACAAGGATTACCCATAGTGGCGACACCTGCACAGATGGCTATAGCGGAACACACACACGGCCATGCATACAGCACATGTAGACATACACACACCATAAATAGGCAATTACACACAAGGTGTATGGCGTGTACGGGTACAGTGTCAGTACAGCAAGGATAGCTGTCTGCCACGATATCCAGCAGATGTCTTTAGGGTGTTCTGGACTATGGACGGTGCATGGACAATGTGTGGATATGCAACGTACCACAGTTCTATGTGTCAGCCGTGCAAATATGCGATACATGGGAAAGACAGCTGTCCATGCAAGAGCAGCATGCACGGGCACAACATAGATGCGTAGATATACAATGACAGAGATACAGACGGACACATGTGGCAAGCCCGTGAGTGTAATGTACAGCACCACCCCACCACACCATAGCAGGGTGCACGTGGAGAACACGCTACGGAGGTCGCCCAACCACAGCAGGCACACAAGCAGTACCACGAGCTGCGGCCTCACCATCCACAAACACAGGGATGGCGCAGGATATGAGTGTCATGAAACCCAAAGCCATACCCTATGAACCCATGCAGCTGGGAGCATGGACACACACACACATGTGGCAGGCATGGTGATTGACCACACCCCCACATACCCAACTGCACAAAAGTATGACACAGGTATGGAATGCGCTACGTGGACCACCGAACAGACCACCATCAGAGGCACATGCACAGGTGGGTGACAACATCTGTAAAGGAATGGCCGCTGATAGCCAAGGTATGTGTTGTGAAGCATCTAAAAGCATGTTCATCTGCAGAGGCAGCTGGAAACACACACAGGGAAGGGCCAGGAGCCAAACCTACGCCTACCTACATGAACTCACTACAGCATGAAGCATTTACAGAACGCGCTACAGAGATTACTGAGCACAGCGCTGTCAGAGGCATACTTCTAGGCGGGTGACATCACCAGTAAGAGAATAGCTGGCAATAGCCAAGGTATGTGTTGCGAAGCATCTAAAAGCATGTTCATCTGCAGAGGCAGCTGGAACACACACACACACACGGGAAGGGCCGGAGTCGAACCCACGCCACCTACATGGACACACTACAGCATGAAGCATTTACAGAACGCTACCAAGATTACTGAGCACAGCTGTCAGAGGCATACTTCTAGGCGGGTGACATCAGTAAGAATAACTGGCCATAGCCAAGGTATGTGTTGCGGCATCCTAAAGCATGTTCATCTGCAGAGGCAGCTGGAAACACACACACACACACACACACACACACACACACAGGAAGGGCCGAGTCGGACCTACGCCTACCTACATGGACTCACTACAGCATGAAGCATTTACAGAACGCGCTACCGAGATTACTGGGCACAGGCTGTCAGAGGATACTTCTAGGCGGGTGACATCACCCGTAAGAGAATAGCTGGCAATAGCCAAGGTATGTTATGGCGCCTAAAGCATGTTCATCTGCAGAGGCAGCTGGAAACACACACACACACACACCCAAAGGGCCGAGAGTGAACCCACGCCTACCTACATGAACTCACTACAGCATGAAGCATTTACAGAACGCCACCGAGATTACTGAGCACAGCGGCTGTCAGAGGCATACTTCTAGGCGGTGACATCACCCGTAAGAGAATAGCCAGCAATAGGCAAGGTATGTGTTGCTAAGTGTTCAAGCATGTACATCTGCAGAGGCAGCTGAAACACACAGACACACACACACACACACACACACACACACACACACACACACACACACACACACACACATGAAGGGCTGGAGTCGAACCTACGCTACCTACATGAACTCACTACAGCATGAAGCATTTACAGAACGCTACCGAGATTACTGAGCACAGAAGGCGGCTGAGCAGACGCTTCTAGGCGGGTAACATTACCAGTTAAGAGAATAGCTGGCATAGCCAAGGTATGTGTTGCGTGCGTCTAAAGCATGTTCATCTGCAGAGCAGCTGGAAACACACACACACACACACACACACACACATGAAAGGGCCGAGAGTCGAACCCACGCCTACCTACATGAACTTACTACAGCATGGAAGCATGTACAGAGCAGCTACTGAGATTACTGAGAACAAGCTGTCAGAGGCTTACTTCTAGGCGGGTGACATCACCCATAAAGAGAATAGCCGACCATAGGCAAGGTATGTGTTGCGAGCGTCTAGCATGTACATCTGCAGAGGCAGCTGGAAACACACACACACACACACACACACAGGGAAGGGCCGGGGAGTCAAACCTATGCCTACCTACATGAATCGCTCACTACAGCATGAAGCATTTACAGAACTGGCTTACCGAGATTACTGAGCACAAGCTGTCGGAGGGCATACTTCTGAGGTGGGTGACATCACCCGCAGAGAATAGCCGGTAATAGCCAAGGTATGTGTATGGCGATCTAAAAGCATGTTCATCTGCAGAGGCGGCTGGAAACACACACACACACGAAGGGCCGAGGTCCGGACCCTCTGCCGCATTCTACATGAGATACTACAGCATACAGCATTTACAGAATGCTTACCGGGATTACTGAGCACAGCGCTGTCGGAGGCATACCCCTAGGTGGGTGGTATCATCTGCAGAGGCAATGCGGCCGATAGGGAATGAGAGACAGAGTGCGCTGATCACACAGCCTGTTATTACCATCCTGGGTGGCGTTACAATAACCGGTGGTGCTGCAGTCAGGAATACCAAATAACTTCTGAGGGCAGTACATCATGACATGAATCGAGAGGATGCACCACATGACACAGTATACCCTATGAGAGGGCATCCGGTGCAGGATAATAGGCAGCCAATAATGGCATGACAGCCACATATGAGTCACCTGGATGGTCACCTGTGGCTATGCGGGATGTCATTGGCCATGGCTACATGCCTAGTAGCAGGACATCGGTGCCGACTATTGGTCGTGTGTACCCCGACAGGTGTACTGGCCATGCCTCTTACACCTAGCGGTTGCAAAGGGGAGACAGACATGCTCTCGGGGTATCAACGCAGTCAGCCGCGGTGTGCACTGTACTGTGTGCCCATCTACACAGCTGCTCACTGGGCATGCTCAGACACTTAGAATCGGCACAGTGCAGACATGGATACACATGGGGTGACGGCATGGGAGGCAGACTGTGGACCGTCGTGTGTGTCCAGCCACACAACAGCAACCTGGCCATACCACAGATGTGGCAGTTGCTAAGGGGAAACAGGCATGCACCCGGGGTATCAATGCAGTCGGGCGCGGTGTGCACTGTACTGTGTGCCCATCTACACAGCTGCATACTGGGCATGCTCAGACACTTAGAATCGGCACAGTGCAGACATGCATACACATGGGGCAATGGCATGGGAGGCAGACTGTGGACCGTCGTGTGTGTCCAGCCACACAACAGCAACCTGGCCATGCCACAGACGTGGCAGTTCGGCGAAGGGGAAAACAGGCATGCACAGGGTATCAATGCAGTCGGGCACAGTGTGCACTGTATTGTGTGTCCATCTACACAGCTCGCGTACTGGGCATACTTCCAGACACTCCTAGAATGTCGGCACAGTGCAGACATGGATACACATGGGGTGTGACGGGCATGGGAGGCAGATCTGTGGACGTCGTGGTGTGTCCAGCCACGCAACAGCAATAGGCCATGCACCATGATGTGGCAGTTTCTAAGGGGAAACAGGCATGCACCGAAGGTATCAATGCTGGTCAAGGTAGCGGTGGGCACTGTACTGTGTGTCCATCTACACAGCTCGCGTGCTGGGCATGCTCAGACAGCTTGTGAATCGGCACAGTGCAGACATGCATACCGCAATGGGGCACGGCGGCATGGGGGCAGACTGTGGACCGTAGTGTTATTCCAGTCAATACACTGGCAACAGCTGCACCGGCCATGCTCACACATCGTAGTATAAAGCTCTGGCTACCATCCGGCATGCAGACGGAGTGCACACACACCGCCAAGTCACGCCAGGTAGAAACCTCGCGACACACGCCAAGCAGGGTGGACACCACATGCAGTACCCTGCGATACACACACAGATGACAGCACGGAGGTGCCACGCGATTGCAGGCTGAACATGTACACACCGTAGAACGCACCTGTAGCTGCTATGCCAGCACCATGTCAATCGGTGCAGCAGGTATGCCTCAAGGTCCAGAAACTGCATGTGACATATGTCCAGAAGACTATGGCTGATTAATGCGTCCGTCGTGCAGAACATACATGTACTATCAATGATCCCACAGGTGTGATGTAGTCCACCCGTACCGGTATACATGGACAGGCGTGCTCCACACATGCCACGGGCCTGACACAGGTATGACACTTTTTATGACTGCAGCTGTACTCCACAGTGAAACAATGTCCGGATATGTCACATATGTGGTTTCCAGGCTGTGTGCATGGACTGCAACTTGAGACACATATCGAAACCTCCGTGATGCCACCACATGCATGGCACAGCTGTCTGGCGATAATACACACACGGCTGGAAGGCGGACACATGTCTGCAACGGTATGCACCCTCACCAGGGTGTGGCCCGGTGTTCACAGGGACACATACCCTTGTACAGTTTGCCTGTGACAGCTGTGATACCAAAGCACAGTCCATGTACCATGCATGCTGACACACATGTCACAACGTAGCAATGCATACACACATGGCAAGCAGGGGATACATGTGACACGTGTACTGTGCACCGCGGTGCAATACGTAGCCGGAAGCGGGTGTCTGGTGTCCGTAACACAGTTGCAACCCCTTCCCACATGCCACATACCTATCATGGGGCCGTCATATGAGTGGCATAGTAACATAATGCGATGGCGATCTATGTGTACACCATTTGTTTAAACACCTGTCCACATGCATGTGTGCAGGTGCTGGTCACAGGTGTGTCACAGACTGTCCTACACTACCATGTGCATACAGTCCGCTATGTTGCCTTCCATGACAAGCGCTGCCATGATATACCCATCGGCCATGAAGGTTCGACCATGTCACATTGCCCTGTAATCCTACCACCGCAAGTGCGGAATATTGGCAACTGCGGCGGATACCAGTGGTAATGCGCCAGGTTGTGTCACCACACATACTACTGCAGCCTCTGCAATCCATGTAAGCGGGTGTGGCATTCCTATAACTGTAGTATTGCAGGAGCGTTATGCCGATGTTATGCCACAGATCGGGAGGAACTATGTGCCACGTGCCGCATCACTGTACCATGGTAGAGCTCTGTACCTACCTCGGTGTAGAGGTGCACCGATGGATAATTGTAGTACATGCAACATGTAATCCCTCGATGTGGTATGTGTGGCCACTGCTTTCATGTCAGTGTATCGACATGTGTGTATGTCTGCTACCTGTTGAGAGGGTGTGCAGATATGGGTATTTGTGACTGGACACTGACCGCAGAGGGTGACCATCCGTGAATGGTGCTGCATTGTGCAACCCTGTCATTTCCCATACCTGTAGCCTTACTGGCCACCTGTACAAGACCACCCCTGTGACATGGTAGCATCGGTGCATTGTCTTGTGAGGGTGCTGACCACTGAACAGGTGTCCCCATCTGCACACAATGGTGTGTGTGCCATGGTCTTACCCAGCGAATGCCGGAATACTCCCTATACGGTACAGCATCCGACTGTCGAACACTTTGTGCACCACAGCTGACAGGTGACACCTGTGGTCAGTAGCCAGCACACTCGCGTCACGACACCTGCAGAATGTCCC
>NC_056751.1:768686335-768703989 GCF_019279795.1 Protopterus annectens
GTTTGCCCCACACTACAACCTACATGTAAATATGTTAACATAACAACCTTCACCTCAACATATATATATGGTCTCACCCTTCTCACAAACAGTTGTAGTAGTATGTATCTTTGGCTCTATGCACATGTTAAGATGCTAATATATCTGACACATAAATATCTTCTACATATGTGTGTGCCATACACACACAAGGTACACACTGTTGTATCGCCTGTAGAACCTCACTGATAACCTGTTGGCCTTGCTAATACATGAATAACAGTTGTCACATGTGTCCATGGCAGTAATATTACAGGAGTATTTATATTGCCGCTAATGCTACATTACTATACTAGCCTCGGTACAGCAGTTGCCAATGCTAAGCTACACATTATATGACCCATCATGCATGTGTTACTCTGTCACATCCATGCTTTACATAGCAGTTTGCAATCTACTCCCCCAGACAGCCATTATGTAATAACAGTACTCGTACAGAACACAGATGACATTGATTGGATGTTTGACATTAAATGCTGAGCTACAGATGTATGTCACAGTTATAGTCCCACTGCACACAGCTACACACTAATTTGTCCATGGCAGCAGGTAGTCATGCATGGCATCAGTGCATACATACCCCACTGCTGCCACATATGCATGTTTCAAAAGTATTTACAGTACTCTTTCATAAACATCTACTACTCTATGCTGGTAATCACATTTCTGTCACATACCTGTTTGCTCACTTTCAGGTCCTCATTCTCAGGTTTTTTTTGTGCTTTTTTGACAATTATTTTTTTGAAAAGGTTGCCTAAGTAGAGATTTGTTTCTTACTTAATTTTCTTTCTTATTAATTAATTTTTTTTTTTTTCTTAATTAACCATATTTGGTGGCTGATTCACTAGAGTATTTTTTACTCATTTAAATTTTTATGCTTATTAAGTAATAACTACTATTTAGCTCATCCACAAGTTCTGTGAAGTTTATCAGGTGCAATGTAAATGATTGCATGTGGGGACCAAGTAAGTACAGTCTGCTTTTATAGGTATCTGCTACTATGTGCATGTGGATGGTCTCTCTGCACCTAATTAAGCCCAGCATTTGGTAAATGCATACAGCCTGCTGTGTGGTAATTGCAGTACTTTCACTGTCATAGCAACCCAATGCTATAAATTGCTAAGTTTTGTAGGTGAGCCTCTTTCTTAGATTTCCAGAGTGGGGCCTCCATGCTTGTTTGCTGTGTACACTGTTGTTTAGGTCAGAAGGTTGGTATCCCTTCTGTATATCTGGAAGCTAGAGGTGTAGACAGTGATGTACACATGTTGTACCTAGACCTGACTGTTGCCACTTCCAGTACATAGAGCTATCAGTGTAGAGTTTAACTCCACCTTTACAAACAAGCTACAAGATATATGTGAGTATGTAGTTTCTTTCTACCTATGTAATTGGACTGCCATACAAAAGTAGTTATTGAGAAGTATTCTTTTATTACATGAACTGTTTGTGTGGACTGGCTCATCTGTGCATAGTTGGATGTACTCTACTCTGCAGGGTTTGTGTACTTTCTTTTATTGTTGACATTAGCACAGGTGGGTGTCTCAGGTAAACTGGACAATCTCCACTCATTGAGTATGCCTACTTCTACATCCTTGGTTGACCCTAAACACATGTATATTTAAAATATGGAGGGGGATGCAGACATACATATGTGAGAGCATTACATCTTATTGTGCAAGGCATTACACCATACTTGGACTGCATGGATTGGTGTGTACCTGTAGTTTATCAAGGCAGGTGGTCTGTCTGCATAGGTCCCAACTGGTGAACATATCCAAAATGGTAGCCAGATGTTAGCCTGTTATTCTTTGTCTGTGCAACCCACAGGTATGTTTTCAGCACTGGTACAATGGCATTGTTGGCAAAGTCAGTTGCTACCAGTACATGGCTAGGATCCTTTGGTATTTCTGGTGTTGTACTCCTACATGGGTGGGTGGCATGTTTGTGGAAGTCTGCACAAAGCTGTTTGCAGAGTGTGTGTAACAGCAGATGAGCTGATATGCCTGTGTGTTTGTGCATCTGCCAGTGCCATAGGGAAACACTCAGATACATATTTGCTTGGAGTCAGGGATAGGTAGTTAAAAGTGAGGTACACCTTCCAACTACATAGAGACAGTAAGTGTAGACTTGAGTGATGCAGTGCATAGCGTATTTGTACTCCCTTTTATGAAGTACAAGCGGTGTCTACTGGTTATTACTGTGGATTATTCATTTTGTAATACAACACCTCTCTCACTAATTATCAGTACTTTTCAGAGGGGATTCAGAGGATGGACACAGCTAAAATATGTTTCACAATTCAGGAAGTATGGCCCTTGGTCCTAATCAGATATGCCAGTGCCGTTTGCCCTAAGCTGGCGATACTTGTGTGAGGGTTGTAAAGTGCGCTTCAATAACATTATTTGCTTGCTGCTAGAATGGCTGCTTTTATCACAGTCATGTAATGCAATTCCAAAACAATTGCTGGTAAAGATCCACAGAACAAGCTTTGTGTTATGGCCTTCCTATTTTCTTTACATTTAGTATATCTGTACCTTCTATTGTTTTGCATGATATATTTATTTCAGCACCACAAGTTATTGTATATCTGCTGTGGCTTAGTGGTACTTCATGCAGTCAAGTGTGTCCAAGGTCCATATGGGGTTCGAGACTGACAGAGGTGTTTCTTTTATTTTGCTGCTGAACAGAACAAGGGCCCTGACATACAGAGTGATTAAGGCACTTTTAAGCAGTTGCGGGTGGTTTATGCGCAAGTTTGGTATCGATAAGCTTAGCTGATGCTTTAGCTTAAGCGCACACAGCGCATTACCCGCTTACTATTAAGCTGTTAAAAGTGCTTTTACTCCCACTCAACTCCCCAGCCTCTTAATTTCTTTTGAAAGAAAAGAAAATGGGGAGATAGGGAAAGTGGTGAAAAAGGGAAACAAAGAGGGGAAAGACAGTAGGGAAACGCAGCCTCGGGATGTGTAGTGATTGCGGTGTAGGGAAGGTCCATAGCTTCCCATTTCTTTACCACAGCAAATAGCTGCGTGCATATGTTACAAATTCTGAGTGAAATTTTAGAAACCTCTTCTACCCTCTGAGAGAGGGGTGAGGGACAACAGGTGTGCATGCTTGTACTGCCAATTCTAATTATCAGGGTTTACATGTCCCAGCAGACATGTGCTAACAAATGGAAGCTAGTGTAAGGGGCGTAATTTTTTTGTGGGTAATAGATTGTCTTTTTTTTCAGGTGAGAGTGGAAATGAGGTAGAGGAAGTAGGGTATATTTGGGGAGGTAGGTTGGGAGGTAAACAGAAAAGGATACAAACAAGATGCATAACAGAAAAGTGGAGTATGACACATGGGGTGGGTGAACACAATTGGACGGGGACTAGATGTTTGGAAATCAGAAGCCCATGAGCCCACAGATGGTAACAGTGGGACTGGAGATCCCTCACCCATGGGCAGTCACCACTGAACCTTCACAGGACCGGAGGGATGGCTGTGCTGGGGCTGCATAGGAGGGGCAGGGCTCCACCTGTGAGCTCTGCTGCCTTACTCTCGCCTCTCGAAGCTGGGCGACAGGTCAGCAACTAAACGCCTGGATCTCCCCACGCACTCAAGCAACCAGGACCCTTTGAGGTGGTGACAGGTGGCCCTTTCTCCCACCATGCTTGCAGGGGACGAGCCCCATCCCTCGGGTAGCCGCCCAAATTCAAGGTGGCACAGTACCAACAGAGGGAGGGTAGCCCGGGCTGGGCACCAGGACCTGCTGGTGCCAGGTGCAATCGCCAGCTGAGGGAGGGACAGGTGTGGTCCACTCCTGGGACCGCCTTCCCATAATGCTCTGTGATTATTAGGTGTATTTAATTACAACATAGACAACAGCATTCCAGATTGTAATTGTAAACAGCATGCAGTAATATTCCCATTAACCCAAGGCACACCAGGGTTACAACATAGAAGTTGAAATTGAAGCAAGCATAACACATCCATATATTGAAAATGACAGTGGACATTACAACAGCATGTAGGGGATGATTGGTGGCAACAGGCCACCAAGATTGTGGTGTTTGAACAGGCACACATGCATCAAAGAAAATTTGCAGATTTTTATAGGAACAATAGGACATAGCTGTCCCAACAAATGTTAAGTAAGTGGAGATTAGACATACCCATTGAGGTGGAATTGCATTGTTTATGCACATGGAGTAGGGTGTAAAAAAGAAAACATCCATTAACATCTTATTAGTACTTTTACTCTACACCTCACATTCCTATTGACTGCAGGTGGCTGCGGAAGCCAAGTGAAGCCCTTACAAATGCCTTCTATGAACACCTCCAGGACTGCATGGATCAGGCAATCCCAAATAAAACCAAGACTCTTTCCATAAAGGGCAAACGCCCAGTCTGGTGGACCCCAGCCATTAACAAACTCTTACAATAAGAGGAGAAAGCTATTACATGATAGAACAAAATCCATAAAAGGGAAGTCACCCTGATCATTATTAGTAAAAAATACGAGCACTCAAAATCAACTAAGGCCAATTTTGAGAAAAAAATTGCCATGGATTCAAAGGACAATCATAAGGCCTTTTTCAGCTATGTTAGGAACCTGGGTGGAAACTCCCAGATATGCTCAGAATTAGTCCAAAATGATACAAAAAATCACTGAACCCACAGACATTGCCAACATACTGGCAGACAGGTCCAGGCTGTCCCCCCCTAAAGGAGAGATAACTATCCCAGCGGAGTGTAGCCTCCCAGACATCTCAAATGCGCAGGTGAAAGCTGCTCTCTCTAAAGCTAAAAACACAGCATCAATGGGACCGATGGTGTCCCCGCTGTGTGCTACACGAGCTAAATGAGGAATTAAACCCGCATTACAAGGCAGCTGTTTAATCTCAGCCTTACCACAGGATACGTGCTCCAAGGAGTGGCGTGACGGCAACTGTGGTCCCACTCCACAAAGGCGGTGCCTCTACGGACCCTGGTAATTACCGCCCATAAGCTTAACAAGTCTAGTCTGCAAAGCCATGGAGAGGATCATAATGGAGCTCATAAACAAAGATATAGGGACTTGCAGACATTGGACCCGACCCAGTTTGGCTTTGTCAAGGGAAGATCATGCCTTTGAACTTGGTCGACTTCTTCAAACAGTCACCAAGGCCATTGATGAGGGAAAGGCAGTCCATACAGCCTACCTTGACCTTGCAAAGTTTTTCACACAATACCCCACTGGTATTGTAGAAAACTTACCAGCTTAAATGTAAACCCATATGTCACAAGATGGGTTGCAAACTGGCTTAAGGACAGAACCCATAGGGTTAGAGTTGCTGGCGCTGTGTCAGACTCCAAGCCGGGTCACAAGTGGTGTCCCACAGGGCTCGTCCTTGGCTCCCTATTGTTTGGCATCTACTTCTCAGAAGTACAGGCCAACATGGGAGGACTTTATTGACAAAGTTTGCAGACGACTGCAAACTGGGCCATAGTGGAAAGTGCATCGACACGGATATCCTTCAGAAGGGACTCACGGAAACAGATAGCTGGTGCCAGAGCCATGGCCTGAAGTTAAACGCCAAAAAATGTATAGTCATACCCTTCGGGAAAACAAGGTAACCCTAAGCTACCATATAGGTGGCAATCCACTAAGCACAGAAGAGGTTATCAGGACCTGGGGACCCAGGTTGACAGTGGCCTTTCTTTGACACTCACATTGCTAAAGTGGTTAGAAAGACCTTCACATTGCCCACCTGATCATGAAGGGATTCACATCCAGATCTAGTGAGGTCATTGTTCCCCTGTACTCTTCACTTATCAGACCAATGATCGAGTACAATGCCCCATCGGGATGTATCTCACCCGACATCTGCAGCAATTGAGAGACCCCAAAAGTTCCTCACCAAAAGGATAAGGGACTCCAAAATCTGTCATATGCTGCCAGATTGAAGAAACTCCAGCTCTATTCAGTCGCATACCGCCTGCTCAGAGGTGACATGTGCCTGACATACAAGGCCATGTCCAACCCGAATTAATGGACATGCTCCACCTCAAAAAATCCAAATCCACCAAAACCACTAGAGCAAGCTTACTTAAACCTTAGCACGGATATAAATAGGACGGCTGGAGGGATAGATTTATCACCAGAGACTCCCTATGCTGTGGAATAAAATCCCGTCCATGTGAGGCAGAGCACCTCGCTGACTCTGTTCAAGAGAAATCTAGACCTGTGGATGGGAGATCGTAGGTTTACCCCAGGAATCATCTCTGTGTCACTGCTGGACAGAGCACAACAAACTAATGGGCACAGTATTTTTTCATATAAGGGGTGGCATAAGCCACAAAAATTTGGGCTAGGCTTATAAATGCCTTAGGGCAGATAGCCTAGTATAAACCTATGAACCTATGAACCTATGTATTATTACACTAGGCAACATGCATTAGATTGTGTAATGGGTTTGGCTAGTTCATTATATCCCTGACCTATATCTGACATACTAACTGTCCAAGATGCAGATGTTACTGCTACATTGTTATATTTTATTTTTATATTTATGTATCTACTTATCTGGATGTGTTCACATGACATTTTCAGTTAAATTTCTACAGAACCCTACATTTCATGTAGCACACTCACATTTCTGGGGAACACCTTGACAAGCTACTCATGTGCCAGATTTACCTATGCATGACAGCCATTTACCAACTGTTGAAGACTGTTATATGCTTCACAGCTACTGCACCTCTTTCCTTCATCCACTTTATATGGGACTGCACAACTCCCAAGGTTGCTGACAGCACTTAATACAACAGTACTATTTATTTAATGCAAGGATACAACAAATATTTCAAAGTAAGTGACACAGACACACCTCCAAGTATTATACCTTTATTAATTACATTGAACACTCTTTTCTACAGGCTCTCCTTCTGATTTGATATTACAGTGCATACGGGAGACCTATATTCAGGAGATATATTATACCTTTATTGATAGGTTACAACACTCTTTTTCAGGCTCGCTTTCACTTATTTTATATATATGACAAAAGTACATGCAGTAGATAGTATTCCAGGATTCTTATTTTACCTTTTATTAATGGGTTACTTACACCTCATTTCTGGCCTTCCCTGACTTATGTTATATAACAGTACATGCAGAGAATTTATTCAGGGCATTTTATAGCTGTATTATTGGGCCACAACACTTTTTTAATGCTCTCTCACATATGTTATATAACAATACATGCAGAATAATTACTAACCTGCCTGGTGGCGCAGCCTTAGCAGCCTATCTCCATAGGCTTGCTGATTCACAGCATGGACACCTGCAGCTGTGAAGTAAATGAAGGGATATTGAGACATACCTATCCATTATTTAGACTATATTAGCATGTCTTACATACTGCATTCCTTGGCTACCTACTCAGTAGTGGGGCATCTTGCAAATGACGGGCCTCCTGGATCCATTGGTTCAGTAGGTCCTGCTTCCGTCTCTTCAGGTCTTCATGGTGGTGGTGACGGACCTGCTCACCAGTCCGAGGGACACCTGTGGCACTGGTGAGTTCATGAGCCAACCAGTTCCAAGCCTCTGCCTTACACTCCATCCCTTGGAACTAGCCCTGCAGGAGTCGAGACTCATAACGAGCCAAACCATGTATTTTGACTCCTCGATGCCCCAGCGTTGCACTCAAAAGCGAGTACCCTCTCCAACACCAGGCATTCTAACTGCAGATGGGAGCTACAATCAGTTTCTGTAGGTGATTTGTAAAAAATATGTCCTAACACCAGTACTAGCTATACTATCTAGGAGGGCTGTCAGTTCCCAACTAACAGTCAGAGAATCTTTGTTGGTGACATAATTTGTACCAACATGAATAAAAACAGATCCATACTTCCTTACATTAAGGCATTCCAAGGCTTGTTTCATATCTTCTATTTTTGCTCCTGGCAAGCATAACACTACTCGATGTTCATTATCATCTCTGCAAATATATGTATCAGTTCCTCTAATAACTGAATCTCCACTTACAATAATATATTTTTGGACCAGATCCGAAGAATCTTCAGCTTCAAATACTGTAATATCTACACTATCAATTGTTATGAAGGACTGATCATCATCTCTATTAGTCTTATTTATCCCACAGTTTTCATTGCATATTAAATTCTCATCCAGCTGATGTTGTAAATCCACAGCTTGAGCCATGTAGTCAACATCTGTCTTTCTCTTCTTTTTTCTTAAAGTAATGTTCTTCAATCCTTCCACATTCAGGTTTGATTTTTTCCTTTTCACCTGCCCCTTGCCTCTTTTTTCTACCGTCTCTGTTGGAAAGGTGATGCCTTTTTCTGTAGACTGAGGGTTTTCTGATAGATAGATATCTTCATTCCCTGTCACCAGTGTGTTACATGACAAAGCAGAATCCTTTTTACTACGTAGTCTCTTTCCTTTACAGTCATTAGTCAGTTTCTTTTTCTTCCTTGTTATTTGTTGAGAACGTCTTCCTTTCTTTCTTTTTTTGTTTCCTTTTAAACAAACCAGATCCTAAGATTGCTGAGTACTTGCATCCAATATTCCATAGTTCTCAGGGGCCTCATCATGTTTCATAGGAGTTGAATGTTCTTTGCAGAAAATGGATGCATCATTTCCTAAATGTGTTCTATTTGTTCTATGCCTAACATTGTTTATTTCATCCGTCCGGTCATTAATATATGAAACAACAGTTCTCCAAGCCGTGCCAATTGCACATGTGCAATCATCATCATTAAGTCGAGATTTGCTTCTAACAATGATAAGCAAATTGACACGAGTAACAAAGATCACCAGTGTTATCAGCTGTTACCTTTAAATATGCATAGCATTTAGTACACTGTACAAGACTCTTGTACATTAGCAAATCGTTAATTGCATACTCATTTAAGGAATCCATATTCAGCTTTAATTGAATAAAATATTGCAAAGGAAAAAAATTACACAAAGTCAGCAACAAATAATTCAAAGGAACTTAAATCAACTTCTATGACAAAAATTATACCAGCAATATCCAACTAAATAATAAAATACAATAAAGTTGTTCTGACCATGCAAGTTCTACCAGCCAGACAGAAGTTGTAATTTCTTTACATCTCACTATAGCTCGCAGTTGCACCTCCTTTTAACAGCAAAAATAAATAAAACTTCTCTTACCAGTCAACTCCACAACAAATCACAAACCAAGACAGGATTGTTTTGATATGCTCAGAATTTTCCTCTCTGCAGTCTGTGTAAATTTATGGCTGTCTAGGCCCCTTGTGGTGGCTAGAGCTTGCCTGTCCAAAACCTATCCCTTTCTCACAACCAAACGTGAAACTAAAGGTAAAACAACAAAATATGAATCAAAGTAAAGCTTGTTAATAAGCAGTCTCTTCCTACCTACAAACAGTTAAAAATAGTGATAACAAATGCAATATAAATCCAAATAAAACTGCTCTTACCAGTCAACTCCACAACAAATCACAAACCAAGACAGGATTGTTTTGATATACTCAGAATTTTCCTCTCTGCAGTCTGTGCAAATTTATAGCTGTCTAGGCCCCATTGTGGTGGCTAGAGCTTGCCTATCCAAAACCTATCCCTTTCTCATAACCAAAAGTGAAACTAAAGGTAAAACAACAAAATATGAATCAAAGTAAAGCTTGTTAATAAGCAGTTCCTACCTACAAACAGTTAAAAATAGTGATAACAAATGCCATATAAATTCAAATAAAACTAATCTTACCAGTCATCTCCACAACAAATCACAAACCAAGACAGGAATGTTTTTATATGCTCAGAATCATATGGCTATGTTAATGCATACCTAATCTCCTTCAGTCTGTTCTGCAGTATTATGGCTATGTTAGTGCATACCTAATCTCCATCAGGTAGTGATGCACTATTATGGCTACGTTAATGCATAACTAATCTCCATCAGCAGTGCTGCAGTGTTATGGAGACGTTATGACTCTGTACTATCGACCTCTAATTGTATTTACATGTAAATATGCACTATATACCATACTATGTTGATATTCTACTGTGCTTATGTTTTACTACATAATTTTTACTAATTGTTGAATTGTTACTATGTCTGCTATGTTTTATGGAGCTTTCTCCCCGGGCATTCACTGAAAACAGGCTCCTTGAGCCCAGTGGACCTCCCCGGTCATCAAAATGAAAACAAATAAATAAATAAATAAAATGAGACTGTGCTGCACTATTATGGCTACTTTAATGCATACCTAATCTCCATCAGGCTGTGATGCACTATGGCTACATTAATGCATACCTAATCTCCATCAGGCTGTGATGCACTATGGCTACATTAATGCATACCTAATCTCCATCAGGCTGTGATGCACTATGGCTATATTAATGCATACCTAATCTCCATCAGGCTGTGATGCACTATGGCTACATTAATGCATACCTAATCTCCATCAGGCTGTGATGCACTATGGCTACATTAATGCATACCTAATCTCCATCAGGCTGTGATGCACTATGGCTACATTAATGCATACCTAATCTCCATTAGGCTGTGATGCACTATGGCTACATTAATGCATACCTAATCTCCATCAGGCTGTGATGCACTATGGCTACATTAATGCATACCTAATCTCCATCAGGCTGTGATGCACTATGGCTACATTAATGCATACCTAATCTCCATCAGGCTGTGATGCACTATGGCTACATTAATGCATACTTAATCTCCATCAGGTTGTGATGCACTATGGCTACATTAATGCATACCTAATCTCCATCAGGCTGTGATGCACTATGGCTACATTAATGCATACCTAATCTCCATTACGCTGTGATGCACTATGGCTACATTAATGCATACCTAATCTCCATCAGGCTGTGATGCACTATGGCTACATTAATGCATACCTAATCTCCATCAGGCTGTGATGCACTATGGCTACATTCATGTATACCTAATCTCCATCAGGCTGTGATGCACTATGGCTACATTCATGCATACCTAATCTCCATCAGGTTGTGATGCACTATGGCTACATTCATGCATACCTAATCTCCATCAGGCTGTGATGCACTATGGCTACATTCATGCATACCTAATCTCCATCAGGCTGTGATGCACTATGGCTACATTCATGCACACCTAATCTCCATCAGGCTGTGATGCACTATGGCTACATTCATGCACACCTAATCTCCATCAGGCTGTGATGCACTATGGCTACATTCATGCATACCTAATCTCCATCAGGCTGTGATGCACTATGGCTACATTCATGCATACCTAATCTCCATCAGGCTGTGATGCACTATGGCTACATTAATGCATACCTAATCTCCATCAGGCTGTGATGCACTATGGCTACATTAATGCATACTTAATCTCCATCAGGCTGTGATGCACTATGGCTACATTAATGCATACCTAATCTCCATCAGGCTGTGATGCACTATGGCTACATTAATGCACACCTAATCTCCATCAGGCTGTGATGCACTATGGCTACATTAATGCATACCTAATCTCCATCAGGCTGTGATGCACTATGGCTACATTAATGCATACCCAATCTCCATCAGGCTGTGATGCACTATGGCTACATTAATGCATACCCAATCTCCATCTGGCAGTGCTGCTCTGTTATGGCTACGTTAATGCATACCTAATCTCCATCATACTGTGCTGAACTGTTATGGCTACATTAATGCATAGATAATCGTCAGTGGGCTGTGCTGCACTGTTATGGCTATGTTAATGCATACCTAATCACCATCAGGCTGTACTGCAGTATTATAGCTACGCTAATGCATGTCTAATCTCCTTGAAGCTGTGCTGCACTATAATGGCTATGCTAATGTATACCTAATCTCCATCAGGCTGTGATGCACTGTTATGGCTATGTTAATGCATACCTAATCTCCATCAGACTGTGCTGCACTGCTATGGCTACGTTAATGCATACCTAATCTCCATCAGGCTGTGCTGCACTGTTATGGCTACATTAATGCATACCTAATCTCCATCAGTCAGTACTGCACTGTTATGGCTACGTTAATGCATACCTAATCTCTGTGAGGCTGTGCTGCACTGTTATGGCTATGCTCTTTTTTGCAGAGTAGCAGCATTAAGCTTCTTTCTGTAAAACCCAAAAAATAATTGTTACTGTCTTCTATAAAATTTGAATAGCAACTGTTTTTTTCTCTTCTGTTCTTTAATCTCTTTAGATGTTTAGACACAATGTTTTCTGTACAACAGCATGAATTCCAGTTTTGCGTTCCTTTTTTGTTTTTATTTCCTAGTAGCATCTCTTTCCTAACGGACACCTTTTCAAGTTTTGTTCTCACTTCCTGTATTCTGTCTGATCCATTGTCATGTTGTTAATCAGCATCTATTTGTTGCTTTAGCATTTAAATCCATTTTATAGTTTGTTGGTATTCTATATGCTGTGTTAAAGTTGTTACCTTATCTTTCCTTTTCAGAACTGTCTGTATAGCTCATCTGCATTAGATTTCCTTCACCCCTATATTTTTTCTTCAGACCGCTAAGATATATCACCCCACGATTTATATATTTCATATCAATGTTTGTTTTCTTCATAATATAAACTTTTTATTTTGCTAAAATGTTACTTATGCACTCTGATTGCTACATGAATAGATACACTTTAGTTGCATCACATACAGCACTGCAGTCCAGCCAGTCACAACACAGAAAGCATTTAGCAAATGCTTTACACATTATTTTTGCAGGTCACATAAAACACTAATTCCTGAACCCCTAATCTGCATTAACATGTGTCCATCACTTTTTAAAACTCATGTATTATTTGTCCATACTGTTAAATTTCTTACAAAATATGTGTTGAGTCCTTTGTTTAGTTTCTGAAAAAACACATGAACTTTTTCCTTTGGTACTGAGTTAAATTTTGCACAGTAAACTAACTCCAGTGCTCATTTTCTTATTTTCTGTTCTATATTTCTCCCAAACTACATTAGTTATGAAACCTCTTTAAAACACACATTGTAATTTTTTTTTACTTTGAGAAGTGGAGAACATAGCCATTCATTAACTGTTCATCCCTAAGGTGCCTTACCTTTTTAATTCCATTTTCTTCCAAAATGACTAGCCTTCTGTCCAAATCTTTAGGACATCTCCACCACAGATCCCTAATACTTCTACCCCCTTTGTCTGTGAACTGCAGTTGACACCTTAGCAGCCTATGAATCACCATATCAGTAACCGTCTCTGCCTTGTTTATTGTGTCATATGTAAGTCAGCTTTTCAGGAATACCATTTGACGCAGACTTTGTGAAATACAATGTGCTTTCCACATTTGCCATCTATAGTATACAATATGTCTACCATAATACATGTAACATAAAAATCTATCATTTACATCTTATTACAACAACACACAATTTCTTTTCATTTCCACTTATTCTCTCATCATGTATAACCAAAACACCTCCACCCCCATCATTTGACCCATATCATTCCTTCCCCAAAATTTCCCCAATACATTTCACACTGCATTAATCACCAGATGCAGAATTCAGGGTACTCCAATTTTCCACTCATTGAATTTTGAAAGGTTTAGTCATGGTATATCTTACTTAGGATAATTCCTTCTCCTTTACTTGGTACTGTCATTCGTAATCCACTAAAACTACAATTTTACCTGTTGCATCACTCACTCTTGCCTTATTCCTTGATTGGTCTGCCCATCGGTGAATACCCCTTATACCTCGTTGGCAGCCAATGTGAGTGCCCTCTCCTTAGTTTTTGCATCCAGGTCCTCACTTCACCTTCTGTATAAACTCCTTCTCACCTCTCCAGCAAGCAGATGAAGTTGTAGGTTTTCATCTGTACCCCATCTCTTCTTGTTATATACCCCAAAAAGACATAAGTCACACCAATCTGGTAATTTACTCTGGACTTCTCTTACCCCCATTAATAGTGGGACAACCTCCCTACATGTCCACTACATGTGAATCTGATCAGTATTTTGTTCCTTATATTTCCAACACTTAGAGGGGGGATACCTTTCTTTTCTGTCTATCCTTGCATTGGTTCTGTAGCCCCTATGCACTGTCCTTCTTCACTGAAACCCAACAGGGATAACCTCTTTTAACACTTTCATAATTGTTAAAATTATTTTCCAAAAACATCCTTCTGCTCATATCACATCCTGTTTACTTCACTGATTCCACAATTTCCCAAATATACATTTACATGCACTCTCCCCCCATCTGTCTAGACATGATTCTAATTCTTTCCATATTTATCTGGCCACAATTTTTTCCTAAAGATAAGCCTATGTAATAATAGATAAGCCTATCTAATAATCTAAAAATTTACTATTTCTCCTCCTATATCCTTGGACTTCTTCTTCTTATGTTGGCTGTTATGAGTACTCTGGTTACTAGCTCCTAGAATTGAGTACTCTGGTTACTATCTCCTGGAATCTCCCAATACAACAGCAAACCTGCTTTCTGTAAATTATATTTATATTTGAGAACTGGGAAACATAGCCATTCATTAACTATTCATGCCTTAGGTGCCTTATATATCTAATGCCCTTTTCTTCCAAAATTACTGGCCTTCTCTTCCAATCCTTAGGACATCTCCACTGTAGGTCCCTAATACTTCTGTCCACTTTGTCTGTGCACTGAAGTTGACTCCTTAGCAGTCTATGAATCGTCTTATTAGTAATGTTTTCTACCTTGTTGATTGTCTTTCCACTTCCAGATGTACAGCCCTTTTCCAGGCAATCCATGCCAAATTATCATTTTGTGTGCCTCTTAGCCTTCACATAATATTTATAGAGCTCACATATTACCTGAAATCTGGAATACCCCATACTACAGCTGTCCTGTGAATCTAGCCTTCATGATCCTTCCTTATTTGGTTTTCCACACTAACTTGTCACAAACCAGTTGGATATCACATATAATCTTACTTAGATTGCTGATTTGTGTATACTATCCAAAATACAATACATGCAGAAGAATCATTATATGAACTGTTTCTATTTTACACCACATGTGTGGCAAATGTACCTGCTTATGCATTGAACATTTCCCGTATTCTTCCTTCAGATCTGTCCATTTCTGGTCTTTAATCTCAGCTACTGTTTTTTAAACTTTAATCCCCAAATACTCCTCTTCCTGAATCTTTTCATGGACTGAAGAATATAGCTCTGTCTGTTTAGTTCTAACTGTAAATTACCACTGACTTTTGGAGGGACTAACAAAGCCTAACGCTATACCAAAACTGCTGAACAGCTCCAATATATCCAGAAATTGCACAGCAACATTGTCAAGCATTACCATCCAGTCATCGGGAAGCAGATACCTCCCACTCTTTTTCTATTACTGTCCTGCTGCCTCCAACTTTGCCTTGTTCTCTCTGCCAGGCATTAAATGACCATTAAGAATAATTCTGGTGATAATGGACAGACCTGATGAGTTCCTCCTTCTGATACTATTTCTTGTGTAAATCCACCATTTATAGCCACAGCTATGGGGACCTATGGAGGGTTTTCACTTCCTTCATCCACCTTCCACCTCCAATAACCTCTGTAAAGTCCCACAAAACAAAGACAAAAGCCTTCTAATTCTGCATTAACACAATTCCTGTTTTCAATGGCCTTTTTCTTCAACTCATTCTGCAAAAATTATAAGATTATGCCAGTGGGTTCATGGATCATCTGCCTTTAAGAAAACTCACTACTTCATCCCAGGTGGTCTTGGAAGGACATTTTCCCAATCTTACAGGTGCTGGAAGCAAGAGGTTCACACCACAAAAAAAAACAAAACAAAAAAAAAAAAACGGTTTATTACATAAACCCATTAACAAATTGTACAGATAAGCACTTTTGTCATAAGTACTTAGAGACTTCATCAGATAAACACTGAAAATGAAGGTACTATTTAAAAACTTGGAACAAATCATATGACTGAGTCTGCCAAAAAAGTTAAAGCGCCATTAACCATTTTATACAAAATTACTTAAAACAATATCCAAACCTTAAAAAATCACCTTCATAACCATTAAGGAAATACAAATAACTAAAACCATTAAAACACATCATCTAAAATATGCTTTAAGTCCTAACAAACAGGAGATGGAAATTGTGCCATTAATGTCTGGTGCACAACCTGCATTTAATCTTAGTTGCCAGATAAGCTATTTTTCTCCAATATTAAACCTCCACTTTCAATATGTTATTCAACTATAATAAATTTAAAAACATGGTTGGGGTAAATATTAATATGTTTAGCCAGAGCATTGTTTTTCATTATGATTTTTTTATATCATTCAAATGTTCATAAACTGTCTTTTAAAAACCTTTCTGTTTTTCCTACATGGAGTTGTGTTAGCTATGATACGGCTCTGGCATAAATGCAATATAAATCACCCTTTGTTACAGGCAGTTGAACTCTACCTGGAATACTAAACCCTTTCTCTCATTAATAATAAAGCTTTCACCAATAGCCCAATATGTTTTGCAAATTTTACAATTATGGAAATTTAAACATGCCCTTTGTTTGCAGAGGCAGGCATTTGTAACACTTCACTCTAAAAAGATTTACCCCAGCGAGGTACCTTTTCTAAAAATTATACTTGGTCATTTTCATTCTAACTTTTATACTCCTTAGCATATGTCATTCAGTACAGCCTGCTCAGTTCTTGTGCAGTATAGCTCTTTATAGTACTACTGTCATCAGAAAAAAAGTACTAAACTGGTGGCGTGTGCTGTACGTCACCAAGGTGTAACCATGTCCATATTTGGAATCAATGTTGACCACATTCTCACCTCTGGATTTACCTTCAAGTAAGAATGGGGTAAAATGCAAAAGTTCTTCTTTTCTGTATCACTTCTGTAATATATTAACAGCAATTGATGAACGTTACATTCGGTCACAAATTCTTCAAAACAAGGTAACCATTCTTGTTGCATGTGTACAAAATTGTCCTCTCTACTACTGCTTTCATTTGGTAAAGAGACAATGCATGCTAAGAGTAATGAAGAATCGTTGAGCTGAATTAGTGGCCATTCTATAAAATATTAGTGGTATACAAACATTTTCATAGTCTTTAACTTCAACATAAAAGTATCAGCTATGAATACATATCTGACCCAATATTCTGTGTAAATTGCAGAGTCTGTTGTGTTACTCCAATATTGAACACAAATCTACTATCACAGCCTTTTTTCCCAGACTAAACCACAAATCATCAAGGTACCATGTATATAAAATGCCAATAACTCATATTTACTATTGGCACAAACATTAATATTGCAACATAGTAACATTTGCATACAGAACCACAGGCCGAATTTATGGTTATATACTCCTTTTTTCAAAATATTGCTGGTTGAAAATTTAATTATTATGCAAAAACATTTGGACAAAAAAGCTCAACACAGAGATTCAATTCCTATCCTGGGGCACATCTGTTTCAGTGTGTAAGAACTCCAGCAAACCATTCAAGACCAGTGCTGGAAGTCGCATATGCAGATCTTTCCATCTCATCTGTAGTCACAAAACAGATGTCTTCTACTCAAATTTCAATTCAAGGTTATTATAGTCCCCAAATGACAGGATGTACTTCAAA
>NC_056751.1:768704489-768737638 GCF_019279795.1 Protopterus annectens
GTTTTCTTTAGGTGGAGCATGTCCATCAATTCTGGGTTGGACATGGCCTTGTATGTCAGGCAGAGATCACCTCTGAGTAGGCAGTATGCAACCGAGTACAGCTGGAGTTTCTTCAGTTGAGCTGCATAGGGCATCTGTTTGAGGCCAGTGATCCTCTTGGTGAGGTACTTCTGTGGTCTTTCCAGCTGTTGCAGGTGTCTTGTAAGGTACATCCCAAATGGGGCATTGTACTTTATGATGGGTGTGATGAGTGATGAGTAGAGGGGCACAATGACCTCTTTTGATATGGATGCAAACCCTTTTGTGATTAGGTGGGCCATGTAGAAGGATTTTCTAACCACTTTATATATATATATATATATATATATATATATATATATATATATATATATATATATATATATATATATATATATATATATATATATATATATGTGTGTGCATGTGTGTGTGTGTGTGTGTGTGTATTAGATAAAATATATGCATATGTGTGTGTATATATAGATATATATATATATATATATATATATATATATATATATATAGTGACAGATAGAGATATAGACAGATATAGATAGTATAGCTTTTCTTGTATCTTCTCCTGGTTATGAGTACTTGGTGACTAACATAATACTGAGTAAAGTAATTTCTTCTTTGTTTTTTCAGTTGTGTAATTGCTGAATATGTTCCT
Source organism: Protopterus annectens (assembly GCF_019279795.1). Taxonomy (NCBI): domain Eukaryota; kingdom Metazoa; phylum Chordata; order Ceratodontiformes; family Protopteridae; genus Protopterus; species Protopterus annectens. The sequence continues at coordinate 768,705,181 of NC_056751.1, forward strand.
ATTATTGCTAATTGTTTTATGATTTTGTCTGACATTTTGTTAAGAATTGAAACATATTCATATTTGCAAAAAAAACATTGTTAGCATTTTAATGTTCATACATAAAATGTGATGTAATATTTTATCACAAAGCAACAAATGTCACATCCTTGAAGCATTTTAGAGTAGGGAGACTGTTTTATATTCCTATGAAACAAAATCAGGCCTGGGAGTCTTTCATGGGTACAAAAGTTTGGTTCTGAAATATGAGTATATTGCCTCTTTGTTGATAACAGAAGTCAGATAGTTCCAGCTCACAAATACTTTATTTGGAAAACTGTTTTTTTTTTCTTTTAACCAGGAACTCCTATACCAGGAAAATGGAGGCAACAAATCATCTTAGATTAATGGTGCAGTATTTATCTCATTAAATATGATGGATGTTGATAGAAATTATATGTGTAGAAAGGAGATGGACTTAGTGGCAAGACATATCAGATCATGCAGATTTAGTGTCTGTTTATCATATTAATGAACTGTGCTTGTACTTTACAATTTATTTTCACAATGCAGTTTAAAATAGTTTATATTGCTGTAATTTAAATTCACTAAGTTTTCACTCTGGGACTCAGAAAATGAAGGCTGCAATAAAAAATGCCTACCACAGGTTCACCAATTTACACGGTCACAAACAATATTATTCAGACACAGGCTGAGGTGCAATGAGGAAAGCCTCATAACTGGCTAATTGGTATACCACTCAATTGCATGTTGTACTCACCATGCTAAAAGGACTTTGTTTTAGTAGTGTTTTTCTTGTAGCCCATGCACTGTATTGGGACTGACATTATGACACTTAACTGCCCCAGAATTTGCAGAATATCCCTGCTGTTACCTTATACATTTACTCTGACCCTTATAAAATTTTAGATTTTCTGGTAAATCACTAAGGATTACAGTCTATCAATAATGCCAAACATAAGGGTTTCATACATTTTATTGTTTATAAAATGAAACAAAAGTAAATCATCATGTGACTTTTTATCATGTGATTTGGTATACTGATCATGTGACTGAAATAGATGGTATTAAATGATTAACTGTGGACATAGATTTCATGAAGAAGCCTTGTGTATGCGAAAGTTTTTAGTAGCAGTGGAATAAACTATGTGTTTACTGAGCTTTATGTGTTTCTCAGTGGTTTCTGTTGTTTCCTCATTGTTTAGAAAATACATAATCATTCAAAACCTGTTGTTCTGTTAATGTGTAAGTGAATTAGGATAATATTTAAAAACTGTCCATGACTGTGGCCGTTTATCCACCCATTATTTTTGGCTTTTCCAGAATGCGCAAACTACAGTGTTGAGAGGTATGACAGGCACAGCCCCCACTCATACACATGCACATGCACACTCACACACACACACACACACACACACACACACACACACACACACACACACACACACACACACACACACACACACACACACACACACACACACACACACACACACACACACACATACACACATGCACTCACACTCCCCTACCCTCGCATCTCTACTGAAGTTTCCTGCAATGCAGCTTCATCCATTTACTTGAAAGTAGGACCTTTATCTTTTTTCCAAGTTAAATATCTTTGTTGACCTTGGTAATTTAAACAACTAACTAATTTTCTGAATTGGTAGCTGCAGACAGATCAGTAGTTGCAGGCATTCCCAAGAGGCAGTATGTGGCTGATTAACATTAGCAACTCATCTGCAGTAGTGTTGTCCCTAAACCAGAAATGGTTATCATGGGTTCAGTATCATGGTCCCTGAATCACAGAGGGTTACTGAAAGTTAAGTGTGGTGGTTCCTGAATCAGAAATGCTTACTGTGGGTTTAGTATGGTGGTTCCTGAAGGGTCTATATCAAATCATCGAATGCTTAAAAAAGTGAACAATGATTTATGAAACTCATGTAAGGAAAAGCTTACAATCTTGAATGCTTAGAACAGTGATTTTTTTCCAAGGGAAAAAAAATTGCTCTTCCACAAAAAAAAAAAAATAAAAAAATTTTAAACATTACATACAATGAGGGCTTTGCCCCCCACACCCCCTGATGTGGGGGGCTGTGTCCCCCACCCCCCTACTTAAATATACCAACTCTGAGATCGCACTACAGTGACGAAAACGGCAAAGTAATGGAAGCGACCAAGTAAATTCTTTCCCTGGGAAAGAATTCGCTTATATGCCGTTTCGCTATTTTGCCTTTTCATGCTTTCAAGTTCGATCAAGACACAGTCGAAAGAATGCATCTTTGATCATTTAATAGGAACCCATTCCTGAATCAGAAATGGTTACAGTGGGTTCAGTATTGTGGTCCATGAATCAGAAATGGTTACTTTAAGTTCAATAGAGTGGTCTCTGAATCAGAAATATTTACTGTGGGTTCAATAAGGTGGTCTCTGAATCAGAAATGGTTACCGTGCATTCAGTACGATGGTCTCTGAATCCAAAATGGTTACTGTGGGTTCAGTATGGTGGCCCCTGAATCAGAAATGGTTACAGTGTGTTGTCATGAGCAGCCAGTTGGTCACAGTAATACTTCTAAATTCTAGCCTCAGTGTTAATTAAAATGTCACAATATCCCTAAAGAATTTGTTAATTAACTATAACTGTAAAATATATCATAATTGTAGGTCTTATTACTCATAAGTGTGCATATATTAAGTTTGTTACATTGTACTCTAACAAGTACTTGTATCTTATATAGGGGTAATTTGAGATTATATAGAATATTGAACTTCTGATGTTTACATTTTTGCTTTTGTTCTACAGCCTCCTAGGTCTGTCTGCAGTGAAAGTTGTCTTACAGGCTTTAGAAAGGCACCACAGAGAGGCAAATCTGCCTGTTGCTATGACTGCATTCCTTGTGCTGAAGGAGAAATTTCCAACTACAGTGGTATGTGAAAAAAAATCAACACTATCTTGAAACACTTGCTTTGTCATATCATGCCATTAGAGACAAGCATGTTTACCCCAGTAAACTATTTAATAATTAAGAGATAATTTATTTCAAATTGCACATTTATTTTCTATAAAATTACATGACACTTTATGTACTTAAAAATACACAACGTAAAGTCTTTAAAAATTGGATGAATGGGTATGGGTGTGTATGTAGTGTGTTACCTGCAAATGTATGTACTGTTCCATTAAGCTATTTAAGTGCTTTCACAGAGAACACTGCCTTACATAAATCTAGATGTATGACTGATAATGGAAGGTGAAAGGCAAAATAATGCTGCACTTTGGAGGTAGACTGGAACAGCACAACAGTATAGAAGGAGTGAAGCAGTACAATGCAGTATAGAATGAGTAATGAAGCACAGTGCAGTATAGAAGGAGTGGTGTAGCACAATGCAGTATAGAAGGAGTGGTGCAGTATAATGCATTACAGAAGGAGTGGTGCAGTACAATGTAGAAGAGAAGGAGTGATGCAGCACAATTCAGTACAGAAGGAGTGATTCAGCATAATGCAATATAGAAGGAGTGATACAGCACAATGCAGTATAGGAGTAATGCAGCACAGTGTAGTATAGAAGGAGTGGTGCAGTACAATGCAGTATAGAAGGAGTAGTGCAGCACACTGCAGTATAGGAGTAATGCAGCAGAGCAAAGTATAGAAGGAGTGGTGCAGCATAGTGCAGTATAGAAGGAGTGGTGCAGCACAATGCAGTATAGAAGGAGTGATGCAGCACAAAGCAGTATAGGAGTGATGCAGCACAATGCAGTATAGAAGAAGATATACAGCACAGTGCATTATAGAAGGAGTGATGCAGTGCAATGCAGTATAGAAATAGAGATACAGCACAATGCAGTACAGAAGGAGTGATGCAGCACAGTGCAGTATAGAAGGAGTGGTGCAGCACAATGCAGTATAAAAGGAATGAGCTAGCACAGTGCAGTATACAAGGAGTGACTCAGCACAGTGCAGTATAGAAGGAGTGGTCCAGCACATTGCAGTATAGGAGTGATGGAGCACAATGCAGTATAGAAGGAGAGATACAGCACAGTGCATTATAGAAGGAGTGATGCAGTACAATGCAGTATAGAAATAGAGATACATCACAGTGCAGTATAGAAGGAGTGATGGAGCACAGTGCAGAATAAGAGTGATGCAGCACAGTGCAGTATATCAGGAGTGGTGCAGTACAATGCAGTATAGAAGGAGTGATGCAGCACAGCACAGTATAGAAGGAGTGATACAGTGCAGTATAGAAGGTGTGGTGCAGCACAGTGCAGTATAGAAGGAGTGATGCAGTGCAATGCAGTGTAGAAATAGTGATACAGCACAGCGCAGTATAGAAGGAGTGATTCAGCACATTGCAGAATAGGAGTGATGCACCACAGTGCAGTATAGATGGAGTGGTGCAGCACAATGCAGTATAGAAGGAGTGATACAACACAGTGCAGTATAAAAGGAGTAGTGCAGCACACTGCAGTAGAGAAGGAGTGATGCAGCACAGCACAGTACAGGAGTGATACAGCAAAGTGCAGCATAGAAGGAGTGATGCAGCACAATGCAGTATAGAATGAGTGATATAACACAGTGCAGTATAGAAGGAGTGATGCAGCACAATGCAGTATAGAAGGAGTGATGCAGCACAGTGCAGTATAGAAGGAGTGGTGCAGCACAGTGCAGTACAGAAGGAGTGGTGCAGCACAATGCAGTATAGAAGGAGTGGTGCAGTACAGTGCAGTATAAAAGGAGTGATACAGCACAAAGCAGTATAGGAGTGATGCAGCACAATGCAGTATAGAAAAAGAGATACAGCACAATGCAGTACAGAAGGAGTGATACAGCACAGTGCAGTATAGAAGGAGTGGTGCAGCACAGTGCATTATAGGAGTGATACAGCACAATGCAGTATAGAAGGAGAGATACAGCACAGTGCATTAAAAAAAGGAGTGATGCAGTACAATGAAGTATAGAAATAGAGATACAGCACAGTGCAGTATAGAAGAAGTGATGTAGCACAGTGCAGTATAGAAGGAGAGGTGCAGTACAATGCAGTATAGAAGGAGTGGTGCAGCACACTGCAGTATAGAAGGAGTGATGCAGCACAGCACAGTATAGAAGGAGTGATACAGTGCAGTATAGAATGAGTATTGCAGCACAGTGCAGTACAGAAGGAGTGATGCAGTACAATGTAGTGTAGAAATAGTGATACAGCACAGTGCAGTATAGAAGTAGTGATGCAGCACAGTGCAGAATAAGAGTGATGCACCACAGTGCAGTATAGAAGGAGTGCTGCAGCACAATGCAGTATAGAAGGAGTGATACAACACAGTGCAGTATTAAAGGAGTAGTGCAACACACTGCATTATAGAAGGAGTGATGCAGCACAGCACAGTATAGGAGGGATACAGCACAGTGCAGCATAAAAGGAGTGATGCAGCACAATGTAGTATAGAATGAGTGGTGCAGCACAGTGCATTATATAATGAGTGATTCAGCACAATATAGTATAGAAGGAGATTCAGCACAATACAGTATAGAAGGAGTGATGCAGTATATTGCAGTATAGAAGGAGTGGTGCAGCACAGTGCAGTATGGAATGAGTGAAGAAGTATTATGCAGTATAGAAGAAATTATGCAGCACAGTGTATTATAGAAGGAGTGATGCAGCACAGTGCATTATAGAATGAGTGATTCAGCACAATATAGTATAGAAGGAGATTCAGCACAATACAGTATAGAAGGAGTGATGCAGTACAGTGCAGTATAGAAGGAGTGGTGCAGCTCAGTCCAGTATAGAATGAGTGATTCAGCACAATACAGTATAGAAGGAGTGATGCAGCAAACTGCAGTATAGAAGGAGTGATGCAGAACAGTACAGTATATAAGGAGTGATGCAGTACTATGCAGTATAGAAGAAATGATGCAGCACAGTGCATTATAGAAGGAATGATACACCACAGTGTGATATAGAAGGAGTGATGCAGCACAATGCAGTATAGAAGGAGTGATACAGCACAGTGCAGTATAGAAGGAGTGGTGCAGCACAATGCAGTATAGAAGGAGTGGTGCAGTTCAATGCAATATAGGAGTGGTGCAGCACACTGCAGTACAGAGGGAGTGATGCAGCACAGTGCAGTATAGAATTAGTTATGTATCACAGTGCAGTATAAAAGGAGTGATGCAGCACAGTGCAGTATAGGAGGAGTGGTGCAGCACAGTGCAGTATAGAAAGACTGGTGCACCACAGTGCAGTATAGAATGAGTGATGCAGTACTATGAAGTATAGAAGTAATTATACAGCACAATGCATTATAGAAGGAATGATACACCACAATGTGGTATAGAAGGAATGATACACCACAATGTGGTATAGGAGTGATGCAGCACAGTGCAGTATAGAAGGAGTGATGCAGCACAGTGCAGTATAGAAGGAGTGATGCAGCACAGTACAGTATATAAGGAATGATGCAGCACAGTACAGTATATAAGGAGTTGATGCAGTACTATGCCGTTTAGAAGAAATGATGCAGCACAGTACATTATAGAATGAATAATACACTATAGTGTGGCATAGAAGGAGTGATGCAGCACAATGCAGTATAGAATGAGTGGTGCAACACATTGCAGTATAGAAGGAGTGATATCAGTACAATGCAGTATAGAAAGAATGGTGCAGCACAGTGTAGTACAGACAGAGGTGTAAAGCACACAGCTGTATAGAAGAACTGATGCAGCACACAGTCATACAGAAGGAGTGGTGCAGATCAGTGCTGTACAAGACAGACTCAGCACAATGCTGTACAGAAGGAGTTGTACAGTACTGTGTAGTATAGAGAGTGGTGCCATAATGTACTGTACAGAAGGAGTATTGAAGCACAGTGCCTTATAGAAGCAGTGTTGCAGAAGAATGTTGCATAGAAGGTGTGATACAGTGCAATGCTGTAGATAAACAGTGGTGCAGAACAGTGTTCTACAGAATGAGTAGAGTATTACAGTGCTCTACAGAAGGAGTTGTGTAACACAGTGCTGCACAGAAGGAGTGCTGAAGCACAGTGCTGTACAGGAGTAATGCAGTGTAGTGCTCTATAGTTTCATAGGTAGGTACTAAGCTATTGGCCCTAGGGCCTATACAATCCTAGCCAAAAAGCTACACTGGCTACCAAGAAAATTATTTTCCTGTGCCCCTGTCGAGCAGAGCCACAGAGGTGATCCCCGGGGTGAATTTCCTATTTCCCATCCAATCATCAAAATTTTTCTTGAAAAGTGCTAATGAGGGGCTTTGTTTGATATACATAGGTAGTTTGTTCTAGAGTATAGGAAGTCTCTAGGACAGGAATCTATCCCTCCAGCATGTTGTTTTTATTGTGGTGACAAGGTTTAGGTCCCTACAGTGTGTAGTTGGAGGGATTGGGATTTCTTTAAGTAGAGCATGTTCAACAGCTCTGGGAAAGACATAGCTTTGTATGTTAGGCAGAGATCACCTCTGAGTAGGCGATAGGCAACAGAGTAAAGCTGGACTTTTTTGAGACGGTCTGCATAGGGCATCTTTTTGAGGCTGATATTCCACTTTGTGAGGTATTTCTGTGGCCTTTCCAGTTGTAGATGTCTTGTGAGGTACATGCCAAAAGGGGCATTGTACTCTATACTGGGTCTAATAAGTGTCAAGTAGAGGGGAACAACAAACTCTTTTTTCCTGGATGAGAAATCTTTTGTGATGAGGTGTGCCACATAGAAGGATTTCCTGACTACTGTGGTGATGTGATTATCAAAGGTGAGATTACTGTCCACCTGTGTCTCAAGGTCTCTAATCACACTTTCGGTGTTAAGTAGACTACCACCTATGTGGTAGCTCATGGGTTTATAGTTTTTACCAAAGGGGATGACAATGCACATTCTGGCATTGAGCTTGAGGGCATGGCTTTGACACCAGGCATTTGTCTCAGTGAGGCCCTTTTGTAGGATGTCCACATCATTAGGAGTTTCAATTATGGCTCCTAGTTTGCAGTCATCTGCAAATTATGTTAGCCAAAGACCTTCTATGTTAGCCTGTACTTCAGAAAAATAGATACCAAACAGGAGAGGACCCAAGACTGAACCCTGTGGTACTCCATTTGTCACTGGTCTGAAGTCAGATTTGGAGTCTGCTACTTTCACAGTGTGGGTTCTGTCAGTGAGCCAGTTGGCAACCCATCTTGTTACATAGGGATTTATACCTAGTTTAAGTGAGTTTATCTATAATTTCAGAGTGGGGGATGGTGTCAAAAGCCTTCGCAAGATCTAGATAGGCTGTGTGAACCACCTTACCCTAATCTATGACTTTGGTGACTGCTTCAAAGAAGTCAATCAGGTTTAGGAGACATGATCTGCCTTTTACAAACCCAAACTGGGTGGGGTCCAGAGTTTGGAGATTACCAATGTCTTTGTTTATAAGTTCCATGATGATACGTTCCATGGCCTTGCAGACCAGGCTCATTAGGCTAATGGGGTGGTAGTTCCCAGGGTCTCTGATGGCTCCCCCTTTGTGGAGCGGGATAACTGTCACTGTGCACCATTCATTGAGCACAAAGCCTAAGGTGAAGCTATGATTGAACATGGTGCTTAGGTGGGGTGCCAGTTCGTTCTGTAGTTCATGTAGAACGCAGCCTGGGGTGTTGTCAGGTCACATGGATGCTGTGTTCTTCGCTTTGGAGAGTGTGGTTTTTACCTGTGCAGCCATGATTACAAAAACTTTGCATTCTTCCGGTATAGAGATGGGCCCTTTAGGGGTTGAGGGGGGTAAAATTAGTACTGAACCTATCTGCTAGGATGTTGGCAATATCAGTTGGTTCTGTATATTTAGTGCCATTGTGCTGTAACTCAGAGCAGATCTGAGTGTTGCCATTGAGATTCTTGACATAGCTATAGAATGCTTTGTGGTTGTCTTTAGAATAAGTGGCAATTGTGTCTTCATAACTAGCTTTGGAAGATTTTATGAGCGATCTCAGCTTCTTACTGAGGCTGACCAGGGAGTTCTTCAAGTCATGGGATTTTAGTCTTTTTTGCAACAGTTTCTTTCTTCTGTTGTAGAGTTTGTTTATGGCAGGAGACCACCAGATTGGCTTCTTTTTTTTGGAGGATAGCATCTTGATTCTGTTAGGGATAGCATGATCCATGCACTCGTGTAAGTGCTTATAAAGTGCATTTGTGTAGGATTCAGCAGTCGTACCGCTATTGTTCATCTGTATGGGTGTTGTGAAGTTTGCCACTTCTGTCTTAAGAAGTGTAAAGTTGGCTTTGGAGAAATTTTTTACAGTGGTTTCCCTAATGGGGAGTGGGGGCAGGATGTGAATGTATAGGCTGATTAGTGGTCAGATCTGACCAATGAGGAAATGACCTCTGGTGTGGAACAAAGGTCGCCCATGTTGATAATGGCCAGGTCTAGGATATTGCTGCCCTTGGTGGAGTGTGGATATGTTCATCCAAGGCATTGGAATTTATGAATTCCAGAAAAGGTTGAGCAAAAGAGTTGGTACATGAGTTGTTTTCCCAGTTAATGGTGGGGTAGTTGAAATCACCCATTATTAGGGCATTGGGTTGTACCTAATATTTTCCAGTGTATCAAGAAATGAGGACTGGGAGTCCTTGGGCATAGTGGGAGATCTGGTAGCAAGCTACAATTTGGATTGTGGTCTTGCCCAGAGTTAGTTGCACTTGGATAATCTTGGATGCATTATGCTGAGCAGCTAGCCTGGATGTGTAGATATCCTTAATGAATATGGACACACCTCCACCTTTAGTGTTTCGGTCCAGGTTAGGTAGCCAAAAGGTGTGGTATGAATTATAGCCTGGTAATGTAGGGGTGCTCTCTGGAGCCTTGAACCAGGTCTCTGTCACTGCACAGATGTCGATGTTTTCCATTTTAAGGAGCGCCTCGAGTGAATGCATTTTGAGGTTTTGACTTCTAGCATTGAGTAGCATTACCCTCAGATTTTGCTTGGTTGTACCTGTTATGGTGGTGAATTTGTCATTTGAACCTTGCTTAAAAAAGGCACTATATGGGTGGCAAGAGCCTTAGCCAGTATCCGTAATCACAAGGGCGACAGCTGCAGGCCATCTCTGGCAAATAATCATAGTCTGTCAGTCATGTCATTTCAGGTAGACATATAGGTTCATAGGTTCATAAGTTCATACTAGGCTATCTACCCTAGGGCATTTATAAGCCTAGCCAGAGTGTGTTTGGCTTTCGCCACCCATTTTAAATTAATTTTGCTATGCCCTTTTTCGAGGTTAGTATACTGTGCCTCTGTCTAACAGTGACACAGAAGTGATACCCGGGGCAAACCTATAATCTCCCATCCACTCATCAAGATTCCTCTTGAAGAGAGTCAATGAGGGACTCTGCCTAACCTGGACTGGGATTTTATTCCAGAGTGAAGGGTGCCTCTGGTTTATGAATATGTCCCTCCAGCATGTCCTATTTATTTCAGTGCTGAGGTTCAAGTCTCTCGAGCGCGTAGCTCGATGGGATTTGGATTTTCTGAGGTGCAGCATGTCCATTAATTCCGGGTTGGACATGGCTTTATACGTCAGGCACAGATCGCCTCTGAGCAGGCAGTATGCCACTGAGTAGAGCTGGAGTTTCTTTAACCAGCAGCATATGGCATCTGTTTGAGCCCTTTGATCCTCCAGGTGAGGTACTTTTGGGGTCTTTCCAGTTGCTGCAGGTGTCTGGTAAGGTACATCCCAAAAGGGGCATTGTACTCAATTATGGGCCTGGTGAGGGATGTGTAAAGAGGCACGATGACCTCCCCTGATCTAGATGGGAATCGCTTCATGATTAGGTGGGCTATATAAAATGTTTTTCTAACCACTTTGGCCACGTGGTTGTCAAATGAGAGATTGCTATCAACTTGGGTCCCCAGGTCCCTAATTACTTATTCTGTTCTTAATGGATTACCACCTATGTGGTGATTTGTGGGCATTATGTTTTTGCCAAAGGGGATGACTATACACTTTTTGGCATTTAGCTTGAGGCCATTGCTCTGGCACCAGTTGTCTGTTTCTATGAGGCCCTTTTGGAGGATGCTTGTGTCGGCTGGAGAGTTGATTATAGTGCCCAGTTTGCAGTCATCTGCGAACTTGGTCAGCCACAGTCCTTCCGTGTTGGCCTGTACCGCCGAGAAATATATACCGAACAAGAGAGGTCCCAGGACTGAGCCTTGCGGGACGCCACTTGTAACTGGTTTGGAGTCTGACATGGCTCCAGCAATTCTAACCATGTGGGTTCTGTCCTTGAGCCAGTTTGCAACCCATCTAGTGATATAGGCGTTTATATTTAAGCTAGTGAGCTTATCTATAATGCCCAAGTGGGGTCTTGTATCGAAGGCTTTTGCGAGGTCCAGGTAGGCTGTGTGGACCATCTTCCCCTCGTCAATGGCCTTGGTGACTGTTTCAAAGAAATAGACCAGGTTTAAGAGGCAGAATCTGCCCTTAACAAAGCTGAACTGGGTAGGATCCAGTATCTGTAGGTCCCCAATATCTTTATTTATGAGGTTCATGATGATCCTTTCCATAGGTTTGCAGACCAAGCTAGTCAGGCTTATGGGGCAATAGTTTCCAGGATCTGTTGAGGCACCACCTTTGTGGAGAGTGACCACTGTTGCTGTACGCCACTCTTTGGGAACATATCCTGTAGTAAGGCTGAGATTGAACAGTAGTTTTATGTTTGGGTTTAGCTCTTCTTGGAGTTCATGTAGGATGCAGCCCGAGACACCGTCTGGTCCCATTGATGCTATGTTTTTTGCTTTGGAGAGGGCGGCTCTTACCTGAGCATCTGAGATGTCAGGGGGCAGCACTCTGCTGGGATAGATATTTGCCCTTTTGGTGGGGGGGAGTTTGCGCTGAACCTGTCAGCTAGGATGTTGGCAATGTCTGTGGGTTCGATGTATTTTTTGTCATTTTGGACTAATTCTGAGCATATCTAGGAATTCCCACCCAGGTTCCTAACATAACTAAAGAAAGCCTTGTGATTATCATTAGTGTCCTGTGCAATTTTTCTATCGAAGCTGGCCTTAGATGATTTTATGAGTGCCCATAGTTTTTTGCTAATACTGATCAGAGATGCCTTCCTTTTTTGGGATTTTGCTCTATCATGTAGTAGCCTCCTCCTTCTATTGTCTAGTTTTTTCATGGCTTGGGTCCACCAGACAGGATGTCTGCCTTTGGAGGATTGGTTCTTGGTTTTATTTGGGATTGCAAGATCCATGCATTCCTGAAGGTGTTCATAGAATGCGTTTATAAAGGATTCTGTGGTCTGGGCCGTATTTTACACAAGCTTGGGGGCTTTGAAGGATTCCACCTTGGTTTTGAGGAGTGTGAAATTTGCTTTGGAGAAGTTTTTCGCTGTGGTTTTCTGGGCAGGGGGTGGGGTCGGGATGTGAATATCCAGTGAGATTAGCCTATGGTCTGATCTTACCAATGAGGGATACACTTCTGGTCTGGAGCATAGAGTCCCCATGTTGGTGATGATCATGTCCAGTATGTTTTCCCCTCTTGTGGGAGTGGTAACAAGTTGTTCCATAGCATTTGAGTTTATAAATTCCAGGAACCTTTGGGCTAGGGTGTTGGAGCTAGAGTAATGCTCCCAGTCTATGTTTGGATAGTAGAAGTCGCCCAATATAATGGTGTTTGGAGAGACCTTCATATTTTCCAGTGTTCTCAGGAAGGCCGAGTGGGGTTCCTGTGTTTGGGAGGGTGGTCTGTAGCAGGCTATAAACTGGAAGGCAGTTTTACCCACTGTTAGTTGCACATGGATAGTCTCTGATGCTTCGTGCTGTGCCACCAACCTGGAGGTGTGGGTATCTTTGACGAATATTGATACTCCCCCTCCTTTTGTTGTTCGGTCCAAGTTTTAGGCCCAAAAAGCATGGTATGAGGTATAACCTGGTAGTGCTGGGGTGCTCTCGGGAGCCTTGAACCAGGTCTCTGTTACTGCACAGATATCGATGTTCTCCATGCTAAGGAGAGTTTTGAGTGTGTGCATCTTGAGGTTTAGACTTCTGGCGTTGAGTAGCATTACTCTTAGTTTCTTATCCCTTGTGATACCTATGGAGGTGGGTTTGTCTTTTGAGCCTTGCCTAAAAAAGGCACTATGGGGGAAGCAAGAGCCTTTGCCAATTTCCGAAAGCCCAGGGGTGACAGGTGCAAGCCGTACCTAGCGAAGCATTGTGGCTTGTCGAGCATGTCATCCCAGGCTGACAGGCATTGGATCCCCTTTGAATGACACCAATTCTTAAGCCAATTGTTGAAATTAATCATCTTGTCTTCATATTGTGGCATCAGTCTTGGTGAGGGTAAGATGCTACTCAAGGTCAGAGTCATACCGGCCTGGGCTACATGCTCAGAGAGCTCTTCTATGTCTCTTTCATGTAGTCCAGGGAAGTACATCTCAGGTCATTCACACCAGCATGGACAATGACCGAGTCATATTTGTACTTGCCTTGGAGTGACCTGAGTGCTTGTGTTATGTGGTGGATCCTAGCGCCCGACAGGCAGCTCATCGTGATCTTCTCCTTGTTTAACCTGGTGAGTGGGACGTCAGTGTGCCTGACGATAGTCACCTATTACAAGTGTATCAGGTGTGTTGTTTAGCCTTAAGGGCTGTGACAGTTCGGCACACTGGCTTTGTGAGCTATGTGTTGCACGCGTTTTGTTTTGGGGTAGTGGTTGCTTGGGTGTCTGCTTTGAAGGTCTCTGCTGCTCAGGCAAATTTTTATTTAGAGCCTCAGAGTATGTTTTTGTGTGTTTATGTGTTTGGTTTGCTGTCGTGGTAGGTCTGTGTGAGACTGGAATTGTAGTGAGTGTGGTTTCCTTCTCCTCCTGACTGGTTATGCCAGTACTGAGTTGAGAGAGCTTAGCCTCCAGTTTGGCTATATGGTTGCATCTCTCACATGTGTTGGAATTTGTTGGGAGGAGGAGAGGGTTGTCTGTGTACATGAGGCAGTTGTAGCATTGCCTCAAGATTCCCAGATTCACCAGCTGGACCGGAGAGGAGATTGACAACTGACCTTTGGACATGCTGGAATAGTATTGGGAATTCCTTTATAATTGAAAAAAAGGGCCAATGGGGAACAAGGTACTCAAGGGGAGTTTGTGAGGGTGTAGTGCTTTTAAATTTTTAGTGCTGACTTATATAATTGCTTTAGTGAGCAAGTGCCAGGTAACTTAAATGCAATGTGTTACAGGTAACTTAAATGCAAAAATGACAAACAGTAACTTTCTTTCAAGTGAAACAAGGAAATAAGTACAGTAAGCAATGCAGATATCACTAGGGATCCACAGAAGTGCTGAAAAGCCACGTTTTAGGTGGAATTAGCATTTCAGGGAAATAACAATCAAACTAACAACAAGCATACAAACAAAGCTAGATTCAGCAGGCCTGGATCTAGTCTATGCTACAGCAAACAAGGTGTACCAATTTCAGTAAGAAACAGTTCAAATATTCAGGCACTATAAGCCTTTAACCAGAAATTCTCAGCTCAGAAGGGCAGATTCCAGCCTCTCTTCCCACAAGAGTGCAGACCACGAACCCTCTTAATGTAAAATAACTGGCCTGAAGCCCAAGTGCTTAAACAAGAACTAATACACTTTTAGAATAACAGACACTGAGCCCTAAATCAGCAGTTCCCAACATATACTGGATCCCCTTAGAATGACACCAGAAGCTTAGCCAATTGTTGAAGTGAATCATTTTTTCCTTGTACTGTGGTATCATTCTGGGTGATGGCAGGATGCTACTCAGGGCTAGGGTCATACCTGCCTGCTCTACAAGATCAGAGAGCTCCTCCATGTCTCTGTTCATGTAGTCCATGGAGGTACATCTCAGGTTATTCACACCAATATGTACAATGACAGAGTCATAGTTGTACTTGTTGTGGAGTGACCTGAGTGCATGCATTATGTGGCAGGTCCTGGCACCCAACAGGCAGCTGACAGTAACTTTCTCCTTGTTTAGCCTGGTGAGTGGAACATCAGTGTACCTGACTATAGAGTCACCTATGACTAGAGTGTTGGATAGGTTGTTATGCCTTATGGGCTGTGGTTGAGTGGCACACTGAGTTTGTGGGCTATGTGTCATGTGGGTTGTGTTGGGGGCTGGAGGTTGCATGCATTTCTGCTTTGGAAGTCTCTGTTACTTGAGCAGATTTTTATTGAAAGCCTCCGTAAATGTAGGTATGTGTTTTGTGTTGCTATGTCTGTATTTTAGTGGTGTAGGTTTTGATGGACTATGTAATGAGTGTGGTGTGGTGCAAGTGTTTACCTTCTCCTCTTGACTGTCTAGTTCAGTCTTGGGTGAAGATAGCTTTGCTTCCAGTTTGGCTATATAAGTGTATCTCTCACAGGTTATAGTGTTGGGTGGTAGGAGGAGAGGGTTGTCTATGTATATTAGGCAATTGCTGCATTGCCCCAAGATGCCCAGATTCATCAGGCAGATAGGAGAAAACACCGGTAGCTAACCCTTAGACATGCCTGGATAAGTGCTTATTTATTAAGTACTAGAACGTGTTTTCCTCTAGACAAGTGAGGAAAGTTGAGTGCTGTAGCAATTTGTAGCTTGTTTAGTGCTTACAATGTGTTCTGAACAAGTGTTGTGCTCAAAGAAACAGATTTGAGTGCTAAAACTAAAAAAAACTGGCTAGTTCTAAGGGAAAATTTGAAGAGCAGACTTTATGGCACTGGGAATAGTTTAATTCTAGCTAAGTGGCGATGCATAAAGTGTATTGTTTTTAATACAACAGTAACAAATGAGCAAACTGATTTAAACAAATTAACCAATGAAAAGCTAAAACCTAAGCCCCATTCCAGCAGTCTTCGATCAGACAAGTTCTTACTGTACACTCCTGCCACTAGGGTGCAGGGGAACCTTCTCCAAAAAAAGATGGTCTGGATTAGTGCTCAAGTTATACAAACAAAGCTAGATTCAGCAGGTCTGAATTTAGTCTATGCTACAGCAAACAAGGTGCACCAATTTCAGAAAGAAACAGTTCAAATAAGCAGACACAATAAGCCTTTAACCAGAAACTCTCAGTTCAGAAGGGCAGAATCTACCCTCTCCTCACATAGCAGTGCAGACCACACCTTCTTAAGCCCAAGTGCTTAAAACAGAACTAATACATTTTTAGAATAACGGACACTAAGCCTTCAGTCAGCAACTCCCAACTTAAAAGGATGTAAGCTATCTGTCCTGCCACAACAGTGCAGACCACAAACCTTCTTAATGTAAAACAACTGGTCTGAAGTGCAAGTGCTTCAACCAAACGCTTAGAATAACAGTTACAATTTAATCAGGCTACTAACAAGCAGTAATAAATGCAGCAGAATAAATGCAATAAAGTAGAAAGAAACACAAATACAGTAAAAGCATATGAATAAAGTGCATTTTTATATAACAATAGAAAACAAGCAAACTGTTTTAAACAAATTACCCAGTTAACCAGTAAAAAATCTCAAAACTGAGCCCTGTTCCACAAGTCTTCAATCAGACAATCTCTAACTGCACACTCCTGCCACTAGGGTACAGGGTAACCTTCCCCAAAAATGATGGACTGGATTAGTGCTCACATAATGCAAACAAATCTAGATTCAGCATGCCTGAATCTAGTCTTTGCTACAGCAAACAAGGAGCACCAATTTCAGAAAGAAACAGTTCAAATAAGCAGGCACAATAAGCCTTTAACCAGAAATTCCCAGCTCAGAAGGGCAGAATCTAACCTCTCCTCCCACAAGAGTGCAGACCACAAACCCTCTTAACGTAAAATAACTAGCCTAAAGCCCAAGTGCTTAAACCAGAGCTAATACACTTTTAGAATAACAAATACTGAGCATTCAATCAGCAGTTCCCAATTTAGAAGGATGTAAGCTATCGGTTCTGCCACAACAGTCCAGACCACAAACCTTCTTAATGTAAAACAACTGGTCTGAAGCCCAAGTGCTTAAACCAAAAGGCTTAGAATAACAGTTACAACTTAATCAGGCTACTACCAAGCATTAATAAATGCAGCAGAATAAATACAATTGAGTACTTTTAAGAAGATGCAAAAGCAAAATAAAGTGCAATTTTTTTTGTTAGTAAAGTGCAAGGAGAGAGGAATGAGGAGCAGAAGAAAAATTCAAGGTTAAGAACCTAAGTGGGTTGGCCTTTTCAAATGTTCCCTCTGTATTGACTAGAGTGAACACCAGCCTGGGAGGGGTGTTCCAGATAAAATTTACAGTAGAAGCAGGCAACTGCAAAGCCACCAACTATAACAACACTACAAGAATAAGGTGGGAGGAAAAAAACAGTTTCAGGACAGATGAGAAACATAAAACAATGCCAGAAAATATATAAAATAATTCAGTCAGGCAAACAATAATGCAATCAAGCAAAATTAAGACATTGCAAAACTCTGAAAGGTTAAAATGCCAAGAAATATACTTATTAATCAGTGATATATTTCCAGATTGTTTGAGAATCACACCAGCCAGAACACCAGGACTTTCCAACAGTGTATCTATAGATAGAGTGGTACAGCACAGGGCTGAACAGAATGAGTGGTGCAGTACAGTGTCTTACAGAAAGAGTGGTAGAATGCAATACTGTACAGAAGCACTGGTATAATGTGCTATAGAGAAATGCAAAGAGCATGGTGCAGTACAGTACTGTACAGAGGGAGAATTGCAACACAGCACTGTGCAGAGTCAGCAGTACAACACAATGTTCTATAAAAGGAGTATAACAGCACAATACTCTGGAGAACAAGTGTTGCACAATAGATTTGTACAGCACAAGTAGTGCATTACAGTACTGTACAGAAGGAGTGATGCCTCATAATGGTGTACAGAATGAGTAGTGCATAGGTTCATAAGTTCATAGGTTGATACTAGGCTATCTGCCCTAGGGCATTTATAAGCCTACCCAGAGTGTGTTTGGCTTTCACCACCCTTTTAGATTAGTTGACTGTGCCTCTGTATAGTAGGTCACAGAAGATAGCCCTTTTGAGGTTAGTTTACTGTGCCTCTGTATAGTAGGGACACAGAAGAGATCCCAGGGGTAAACCTATGATCTCCCATCCATTCGTCAAGATTTCTCTTGAAGAGGGTCATTGAGGGACTCTGCCTAACATAGATTGGGATTTTGTTCCAGAGTGAGGGGAGCCTCTGGGATATGAATCTGTCCCTCCAGCATGTCCTATTTATTTCTGTGCTGAGGTTTAAGTCCCTGGAGCATGTAGCTCTAAGGGATTTGGATTTCCTGAGGTGGAGCATGTCCATTAATTCTGGGTTAGACATGGCTTTATACGTCAGGCACAGATCACCTCTGAGTAGGTGGTAAGCAACTGAGTAGAGCTGGAGTTTCTTTAGCCTAACTGCATAGGGCATCTGTTTGAGTCCCTTGATCCTCTTGGTGAGGTACTTTTGGGGTCTTTCCAGTTGCTGCAGGTGTCGGGTAAGGTACATCCTAAATGGGGCATTGTACTCAATTATGGGCCTGATGAGTGATGAGTAGAGGGGCACAATGACCTCTCTTGATCTAGATGTAAGCCCTTTCATGATAAGGTGGGCTATATAAAAGGTCTTTCTAACCACTTTGACAATGTGATTGTCAAAGGAGAGATTGCTATCTACTTGGGTCCCCAAATCCCTAATTACTTCTTCCGTACTTAATGGATTACCAACTATATGGTAATTTGTGGGCACTTTGTTTTTCCCAAAGGGGATGACTATGCACTTTTTGGCATTTAGGTTTAGGCCATGGCTCTGGCACCAGTTATCCATCTCTGTGAGACCCTTTTGGAGGATGCTTGTGTCAGTCGGCGAGACCATTATGGCACCCAGTTTGCAGTTATCTGCGAACTTGGTCAGTCATTGTCCACCCATGTTAGCCTGTACCTCAGAGAAATATATACCGAACAAAAGAGGTCCTAGGACTGAGCCTTGTGGGACACCACTTGTAACTGGTTTAGAGTCTGACATGGCACCTGCAATTCTGACCATGTGGGTTCTATCCCTGAGCCAGTTTGCAACCCATCTTGTGACATAGGGGTTGATATTAAAGCTGGTGAGCTTATTTATGATGCCCGAGTGGGGTATTGTGTCAAAGGCTTTTGTGAGGTCCAGGTAGGCTGTGCGGACTACCTTCCCTTCATCTATGGCCTTGGTGACTGTTTCAAAGAAGTTGACCAGGTTCAAGAGGCAAGATCTGCCCTTAACAAAGCCGAATTGGGTAGGATCCAGTGTTTGGAGGTTCCCAATGTCTTTGTTTATGAGTTTCATGATGATACACTCCATAGCTTTGCAGACCAGGCTAGTCAGGCTTATAGGGCAATAATTTCAGGGGTCTGTTGTGGCACCACCTTTGTGGAGTGGGACCACTATTGCTGTACGCCATTCCTTGGGTACATATCCTGTAGTAAGGCTGAGATTGAACAGTGATTTTATGTGAGGGTTCAGTTCTTCTTGGAGTTCATGTAAGATGCAGCCCGGGACACCGTCCGGTCCCATTGATGCTGTGTTTTTTGCTTTGGAGAGGGCAGATCTCACCTGTGCATCTGTGATGTCTGGGAGGTTACACTCTGTTGAGATAGACATTTGCTCTTTTGGGGGAAGGGGAGAGAAGTTTGCACTGAACCTGTCTGCCAGGTTTTTGGCAATGTCTGTGGGATCAGTGTATTTTTTGTCATTTTGAACTAACTCAGACCATATCTGGGAGTTGCCACCCAGGTTCCTGACATAACTAAGAAGGCCTTGTGATTATCTTTAGCATCTTGTGCAATTTTTCTTTCGAAGCTGGCCTTAGATGATTTTATGAGGGATTGTAGTTTCTTGCTAGTACTGATCAGAGATGCCATCCCTTTTTGGGATTTTGCTCTATCATGTAGTAGCTTCCTCCTTCTGTTGTATAGCTTATTTATGGCTGGGGTCCACCAGACAGGTCTCCTGCCTTTGGAGGAATGAGTCTTGGTTTTATTTGGGATAGTACGATCCATGCATTCCTGTAGGTGTCCATAGAAAGTGTTTGTAAAGGATTCTGCGGTTTGGGCCTTATTTTCCACTGGCCCGGGGGCTTTGAAGGATTCCACCTCGGTTTTGAGAAGTGTGAAGTTTGCTTTTGAGAAGTTCTTCACCGTAGTTTTCTTGGCTGGGGGTGGGAAAGGCATATGGATGTCCAGTGAGATTAATTTATGGTCAGATCTTACCAATGAGGGCTATACCTCTGGTATGGAACATAGAGTCCCCATGTTGGTGATGATCAGGTCCAATAAGTTTTCCCCTCTTGTGGGAGTGGTGACCAGTTGTTCCATAGCATTTGAGTTTATAAATTCTATTAACCGTTGGGCGAGGGTGTTGGGGCTTGAGTAGTGCTCCCAGTCTATGCTTGGGTAGTTGAAGTCACCCAATATAATGGTGTTTGGAGAGACCTTCATATTCTCCAGTGTTTTCAGGAAAGCCAAGTGGGTTTCCTGAGTTTGGGAGGGTGGTCTGTAGCAGGCTACAAACTGAAAGGCAGTTTTGCTCACTGTTAGTTGCACATGGATGGTCTCCGATGCTTCATGCAGTGTCACTAACCTGGAGGTGTTGGTATCTTTGATGAATATGGATACTCCCCCTCCTTTTGTGGTTCGGTCCGAGTTTTGGGGCCGAAAAGCATGGGATGAGGTATAACCTCATAGTGCTGGGGTGCTTTTGGGAGCCTTGAACCAGGTTTCTGTTACTGCATAGATATCGATATTCTCCATACTGAGGAGAGACTCGAGTGCATGCATCTTGAGGTTTAGACTTCTGGCATTGAGCAGCAGTACCCTTAGTTTTTCTTTTCTTTGTGTTGTCTATGGAAGGTGGGTTTGTCTTTTGAGCCTTGCCTAAAAAAGGCACTATGGTGGTGGCAAGAGCCTTAGCCAGTTTTCAAAAGCCCAGGGGTGACAGGTGCAAGCCATCCCTAGCGAAGCAACATGGCTTGTCGAGCATGTCATCCCAGGCTGACAGACACTGGATCCCCTTTGAATGACACCAATACTTTAGCAATTGTTAAAATTGATCATTTTGTCTTTATACTGTGGCATCATTCTTGGTGAGGGTAAGATGCTACTCAAGGTCAGGGTCATACCGGCCTGGGCTACATGATCAGAGAGCTCCTCTATGTCTCTTTTCATGTATTCCAGGGAGGTACATCTCAAGCCATTCACACCAGCATGGACAATGACGGAGTCATATTTGTACTTGCTTTGGAGTGACCTGAGTGCTTGTGTTATGTGGTGGATCCTGGCACCCGACAGGCAGCTTACAGTGACCTTCTCCTTGTTCAGTCTGGTGAGTGGGACATCAGTGTGTCTGACAATAGAGTCACCTATTACAAGTGTATTAGGTGTGTTGTTTAGCCTTAAGGGCTGTGACTGTGTGGCACACTGACTTTGTGAAATATGTGATACATGGGTATTGCTGTGGGGTAGCGGTTGCTTGGATGTCTGCTTTGGAGGTCTCTGCTGCTTGGGCAGATTTTTATTTAGAGCCTCCGAGTATGTTTTTGTGTGTTTATGTGTTTGGTTTTCTGTTGCGATAAGTCTATGTGAGACTGGATTTGTGGTGTGTGTGGTTACCTTCTCCTCTTGACTGACTGAGCCAGTATTGGTTTGAGAGAGCTCCGCCTCCCGATTGGCTATATAGTTGCATCTCTCACATATATTTGAGCTTGTTGGGAGGAGGAGAGGGTGGTCTGTGTACATAAGGCAGTTGTAACATTGCCTCAAGATTCCCAGATTCACCAGCTGGACTGGAGATTAAACCCGAAACTGACTTTTGGACATGCAAGAATATTATAAGGAACTACTTTTTGACTGATCAAAAAGGACCAATAGGGAGCCAAGTACTTAAAGGGAGTATAAGAGGGTGTAGTGCTTTAGTTTGTTAGTGCTTACTTATAAGATTACTTATACGAGCAACTGCAGGGCTTTAGAATGAAAATAGAGTGCTTACTTTGAGATTTAGAACAGTTCTAAGGGAAAAAGTGAAGAGCAGACTTTGTGGAGCCGGGAATAGTTTAAACCCATTTAAGCGCGCAAAATCATGCAAAACTGCACAAATGCGGGTTCTAAAGCAGGGAAACTGAAAGAGATAGGAATTGACCCAGAGCGGCCAGTAAGCTACTAGTTTCAAGGCTGAGACCACTCCTCCAGGGACAGATAGGCTGCTCAAAGCTCCCCACTCTCACTGGTGAACAGAGAAGCTTCCTCCTATCCAAGTAAGGATATGGGCAACACAGGAAACTATACCACAGTCCGGAATTCAGCAAAACCTGAAATCTGGATTAATCTAGTTCAGCAAAGGTGGGAAAAGAGAATATATTTTTTTTTTGTTTTTTTTTCAGGAAACAGCAGAAAACACACAGAAAACACTGTAAATGCTATAAACAGGCTAGCACACTTTAGTGTGTAGCCTACAACAGTTATACAATACAAAAATGACTTAAATTGATATAAAACAAGTGCAAAAACTGTAAAATGCAGAAGGCAAATGCAATTTAAACTTTTGAAAGCACAGATCAGTTAGAAATTCACTTTTTAGGTGAGAAAAGGCAGTAGGAGCAAAAAAAAACAGAGAAAAAATACTTAAATCTGGAAAAGTCTCTCTTGGGTCTCTCTGTTGCCTGTATCACTCTGCAGGACACCAAGAGGAGCTGTGCGGAGGTGCATACTGGTGCAAAACCATGCAAATGTGGGTTTTAAAGCAGGGAAACTGAAAGAGATAGGAATTGACCCAAAACAGCCAATAAGCTACTAGTTTCAGGGCTGAGATCACTCCTCCAGGGACAGATAGGCTGCTCAAAGCTCTCCACTCTCACTGGTGAACAGAGAAGCTTCCTCCTATCCAAGTAAGGATATGGGCAACACAGGAAACTATACCACAGTCCGGAATTCAGCAAAACCTGAAATCTGGACTAATCTAGTTCAGCAAAGGCGGGAAATGAGAATATATTTTTTTTGTTTGTTTTTTTCAGGAAACAGCAGAAAAACACACAGAAAACAAGAGAGCAGCACAGTGTCTCTGATCAGAAAGAATTGCATAGTACAGCCCAGTGCAGTACAGAAGAAACAGTAAAGTACAACCCAGTATTGTACAGAAAGAATGGTACAGTACACCCCAATCCTGTACAGAAGTAACAGTACAGTACATCCCAGTCCTGTACAGAATGAACAGTACAGTACAGCCCAGTGCTGGACAGAAAGAACAGTACAGTACAGCCCAGTGCTTCACAGAAGGAACTTTCCAGTCCAGTCCAGTGCTGTACAAAGGGAATAGTACAACACAGCCCAGTGCTGTACAGAAAGAACAGTACAGTACAGTCCAGGGCCATACAGAAGAAACAGCCCAATGTTGTACAGAAGGAACAGTAAAAAATAGCCCAGTGCTGTGCAGAAAGAACAGTACAGTACAGCCCAGTGCTGTACAGAAGGAATAGTACAGTGCAGCCCATTGTTGTACAGAAGGAACAGTACAGTATAGCCCAGTGCTGTACAGAAGGAATAGTACAGTGCAGCCCAGGGCTATACAGAAGGAACAATACAGTACAGCCCAGTGCTGTACAAAACAAACCATACAGTTCGGCCCAGTGCTGTAGAGAAGGAACAGTACAGTACAGCCCAATGTCATACAGAAGGAATAGCAGAGTACATCTAGTTGCAGTACAGAAGGAACAGTACAGTACAGCCCAGTGTTGTTCAGAAGGAACAGTACAGTACAGCCTGGTGCTTTACAGAAGAAACACTACAGTACAGCCCAGTGCTGTAGAGAAGGAACAGTACAGTACACCACAGTGTTGTTCAGAAGGAACAGTACAGTACAGCCCAGTGCTGTACAGAAGGAACAGTACAGTACAGCCCAGTGCTATACAGAAGGATCAGTACAGTGCAGCCAAGTGCTGTACAGAAGGAACAGTACAGCCCAATGCTGTACAGAAGGAACAGTACAGTACAGCCCAGTGCTATACAGAAGGAATAGTATAGTGCGGCCCATTGCTGTACAGAAGGAACAGTACAGTACAGCCCAGTGCTGTACAGAAGGAATAGTACAGAGCAGCTCATTGCTGTACAGAAGGAACAGTACAGTACAGCCCGGTGCTGCACAGAAGGAACAGTACAGTACAGCCCAGTGCTGTGCAGAAGGAATAGTACAGTGCAGCCCAGGGCTATACAGAAGGAACAATACAGTACAGCCCAGTGCTGTACAAAACAAACCATACAGTGCAGCCCAGTGCTGTAGAGAAGGAACAGTACAGCCCGGTGCTGTACAGAAGGAACAGTACAGTACAGCCCAGTGCTATACAGAAGGAATAGTATAGTGCAGCCCATTGCTATACAGAAGGAACAGTACAGTACAGCCCAGTGCTGTACAAAAGGAATAGTACAGTGCAGCCCATTGCTGTACAGAAGGAACAGTACAGTACAGCCCAGTGCTGTACAGAAGAAATAGTACAGTGCAGCCCGGTGCTGTACAGAAGGAATAGTACAGTGCAGCCCAGGGCTATACAGAAGGAACAATACAGTACAGCCCAGTGCTGTACAAAACAAACCATACAGTGCAGCCCAGTGCTGTAGAGAAGGAAGAGTACAGTACAGCCCAATGTCATACAGAAGGAATAGCAGAGTACATCTAGTTGAAGTACAGAAGGAACAGTACAGTACAGCCCAGTGTTGTTCAGAAGGAACAGTACAGTACAGCCTGGTGCTTTACAGAAGGAACAGTATAGTACAGCCCAGTGCTGTAGAGAAGGAACAGTACAGTACACCCCAGTGTTGTTCAGAAGGAACAGTACAGTACAGCCTGGTGCTTTACAGAAGGAACACTATAGTACAGCCCAGTGCTGTAGAGAAGGAACAGTACAGTACACACCAGTGCTGTACAGAAGGAAAAGTACAGACCGGTGATGTACAAAAGGAACAGTACAGTACAGCCCAGTGCTGTACAGAAGGAATAGTACAGTGCAGCCCAATGCTGTACAGAATGAACAGTACAGTACAGCCCAGTGCTGCACAGAAGGAACAGTACAGCCCAGTGCTGTACAGAAGGAACACTACAGTACAGCCCAGTGCTGTACAGAAGGAACAGTACAGTGCAGCCCAGTGCTGTACAGAAGGAACAGTACAGTACAGCCCGGTGCTGTACAGAAGGAACAGTACAGTGCAGCCCAGTGCTGTACAGAAGGATCAGTACAGTGCAGCCCAGTGTTGTACAGAAGGAACAGTATAGCCCAATGCTGTACAGAAGGAACAGTACAGTACAGCCCAGTGCTGTACAGAAGGAACAGTACAGTGCAGCCCAGTGCTGTACAGAAGGAACAGTACAGTACATCCCGGTGCTGTACAGAAGGAATAATACAGTGCAGCCCTGTGCTGTACAGAAGGAACAGTACAGTAAAACCCAGTGCTGCACAGAAGGAACAGTACAGCCCAGTGCTGTACAGAAGGAACAGTACAGTACAGCCCAGTGCTGTACAGAAGGAACAGTACAGTGCAGCCCAGTGCTGTACATAAGGATCAGTACAGTGCAGCCCAGTGCTGTACAGAAGGAACAGTACAGCCCAATGCTGTACAGAAGGAACAGTACAGTACAGCCCAGTGCTATACAGAAGGAATAGTACAGTGCAGCCCATTGCTATACAGAAGGAACAGTACAGTACAGCCCAGTGCTGTACAGAAGGAACAGTACAGTACAGCCCAGTGCTGTACAGAAGGATCAGTACAGTGCAGCCCAGTGCTGTACAGAAGGAACAGTACAGCCCAATGCTGTACAGAAGGAACAGTACAGTACAGCCCAGTGCTATACAGAAGGAATAGTATAGTGCAGCCCATTGCTGTACAGAAGGAACAGTACAGTACAGCCCAGTGCTGTACAGAAGGAACAGTACAGTGCAGCCCATTGCTGTACAGAAGGAACAGTACAGTACAGCCCAGTGCTGTACAGAAGGAATAGTACAGTGCAGCCCAGGGCTATACAGAAGGAACAATACAGTACAGCCCAGTGCTGTGCAAAACAAACCATACAGTGCAGCCCAGTGCTGTAGAGAAGGAAAAGTACAGTACAGCCCAATGTCATACAGAAGGAATAGCAGAGTACATCTAGTTGCAGTACAGAAGGAAAAGTACAGTACAGCCCAGCGTTGTTCAGAAGGAACAGTACAGTACAGCCTGGTGCTTTACAGAAGGAACACTATAGTACAGCCCAGTGCTGCACAGAAGGAACAGTACAGCCCAGTGCTGTACAGAAGGAACAGTACAGTACAGCCCAGTGCTGTACAGAAGGAACAGTACAGTGCAGCCCAGTGCTGCACAGAAGGAACAGTACAGTACAGCCCAGTGCTGTACAAAAGGAACAGTACAGTGCAGCCCAGTGCTGTACAGAAGGATCAGTACAGTGCAGCCCAGTGCTGTACAGAAGGAACAGTACAGTACAGCCCAGTGCTGTACAGAAGGATCAGTACAGTGCAGCCCAGTGCTGTACAGAAGGAACAGTACAGCCCAATGCTGTACAGAAGGAACAGTACAGTACAGCCCAGTGCTATACAGAAGGAATAGTACAGTGCAGCCCATTGCTGTACAGAAGGAACAGTACAGTACAGCCCAGTGCTGTACAGAAGGATGACTACAGTGCAGCCCAGTGCTGTACAGAAGGAACAGTACAGCCCAATGCTGTACAGAAGGATCAGTAAAGTGCAGCCCAGTACTGTACAGAAGGAACAGTACAGCCCAATGTTGTACAGAAGGAACAGTACAGTACAGCCCAGTGCTGTACAGAAGGAACAGTACAGTGCAGCCCAGTGCTTTACAGAAGGAACAGTACAGTACAGCCCAGTGCTGTACAGAAGGGACAGTACAGTACAGCCCAGTGCTGTACAGAAGGAATAGTACAGTGCAGCCCTGTGCTGTACAGAAGGAACAATACAGTAAAGCCCAGTGCTGCACAGAAGGAACAGTACAGCCCAGTGCTGTACAGAAGGAACAGTACAGTACAGCCCAGTGCTGTACAGAAAGAACAGTACAGTGCAGCCCAGTGCTGTACAGAAGGAACAATACAGTACAGCCCAGTGCTGTACAGAAGGATCAGTACAGTGCAGCCCAGTGCTGTACAGAGGGAACAGTACAGCCCAATGCTGTACAGAAGGAACAGTACAGTACAGCCCAGTGCTATACAGAAGGAATAGTACAGTGCAGCCCATTGCTGTACAGAAGGAACAGTACAGTACAGCCCAGTGCTGTACAGAAGGAACAGTACAGTACAGCCCAGTGCTGTACAGAAGGATCAGTACAGTGCAGCCCAGTGTTGTACAGAAGGAACAGTACAGCCCAATGCTGTACAGAAGGAACAATACAGTACAGCCCAGTGCTATACAGAAGGAATAGTATAGTGCAGCCCATTGCTGTACAGAAGGAACAGCACAGTACAGCCCAGTGTTGTTCAGAAGGAACAGTACAGTACAGCCTGGTGCTTTACAGAAAGAATAGTACAGTGCAGCCCAGGGCTATACAGAAGGAACAATACAGTGCAGCCCAGTGCTGTACAAAACAAACCATACAGTGCAGCCCAGTGCTGTAGAGAAGGAACAGTACAGCCCAGTGCTGTACAGAAGGAACAGTACAGTGCAGCCCGGTGCTGTACAGAATGAACAGTACAGTACAGCCCAGTGCTGCACAGGAGGAACAGTGCAGCCCAGTGCTGTACAGAAGGAACAGTACAGTACAGCCCAGTGCTTTACAGAAGGAACACTACAGTACAGCCCAGTGCTGTATTGAAGGAACAGTACAGTACACCCCAGTGCTGTACAGAAGGAAAAGTATTTTACAGCCCAGTGCCATACAGAAGGAACAGTACAGTACAGCCCAGTGCTCTACAGAAATAACAGTACAGTACAGCCTGCTGCTGTAAAGAAGGAACAGTACAGTACAGCCCAGTTCTGTAAAGAAGGTTCATAGGTGTGTACTAGGATAATGGCCCTGGAGCCTTTACAAGCCTAGCCCATAGGATTACCCTGGCATTGTGTCACTCAACCTTATTTCCCAGTGCCTCTGTTGAGTAGATCCACTGGAGTGATCCCGGAGTGAGTTTTCTATTTCCCATGCACTCCTCAAGATTTCTCTTGAAGAGGGCTAGTGAGGTGCTCTGTTTGACATATATGGGATGTCTATAGCGTGGGCAGTCTCTGGGTTATGAACCTGTCCCTCAAGCATGTTCTGCTGATTGTGAAAATGAGGTTGAGGTCTCTGGAGCATGTAGTGCAGAGGGATTGGGATTTCTTTAGCTGTAGCATTTCTAACAGAGCTGGGTCAGACATGGCTTTGTAAGTCAAGCATAGATTGCCTCTAAGTAGGGAATATGAGACAGAGAATAGTTGGGTTTTTTTGAGTCTGTTCATATAGAACAAGTGTTTAAGGCCTAGGATCCTCTTTGTGAGGTACTTTTGCAGCCTCTCCAGTTGTTGCAGGTGTCTAGTGAGGTACATGTCAAATGGGGCATTGTACTCAATGACTGGTCTAATGAGGGAAGAGTAGAGGGAGACAATGACCTCTTTCTTCCTGGATGCAAAACACTTAGTAATGAGATGTGCCACATAGAAGGACTTTCTGACCACAGTGGCAGTGTGGTGGTCAAAAGAAAGGTTGCTGTCAACCTGTGTTCCCAGATCTCTTATAATGCCTTCTGTGTTCAGTGGACTACTATTAATGTAGTAATTAATAGGAACTGGGTTTTTACCAAAGGGGATGACAGCACATTTTTTGACATTGAGATTAAGGTCATGGTTCTGACACTAGTCGTTGGTCTCAGTGAGGCCTTTCTGTAGGATGTCAACATCTGGAGTTAATAATAGCTCCCAACTTGCAATCATCTGCGAGATTCTTTACATAATATAGAAGGTCTTGTAGTTGTCTTTACTATCTGCTGCAAATCTGTTTTCATAGCTAGCTTTAGAGGATTTGATGAGGGATCTCAACTTTTTGTTGAGGCTGATAAGGGAGTTTTTCCAGTCTTGGGAATTCACCTTATTCCACATCAGTTTCCTCCTTCTGTTGTAGAGTTTGTTTATTCAGGGGACCACCAGACTGACTTCCTTTTTTTGGAGGAGAGCATTTTGGTTCTATTGGGTATGGCGAGATCCATGCATTTGTGTAGGTGTTCGTACAGTGCATTTGTGTATGATTCAGACATCATGCAACTATTCTCCATTTGCATGGGCACCATGAAGTTAGCCACCTCTGATTTTAGGAGCCCAAACTTAGCTTTGCAGAAGTTTTTCATGGTGGTTACCTTTGCTGGGGGATGGGGTGGGAGACATATGTAGATTTCCAAGGTGATTAGTATGTGGTCACATCTAACCTGGAAGGAGTTGACTATTGGTGTAGAGCAATGGTCGCCCATGTTAGTAATGACCAGGTCAAAGATGATGCTATCTCTAGTGAGCGTAAGAACAAGCTTGTACAGGGCATTGGAATTAATGAATTCCAGGAAACGTTGGGCAAGTGTATTGGTACATGAGTGGTTTTCCCAGTTAATGGAGGGGTAGTTGATGTCACCCAGACTGAGATTGTTAGGTTGGACCCTAATATTCTCTGGGGTGCCTAAGAACATGGAGTGTGAGTCTTGGGACATGGGTGGGAATCTATAGCAGGCTACAACCTGAATGGCTGTCCTACCCAATGCTAGCTGCACCTGAAGTATGTCTGATGCATTATGTTGGGCTACCAGTCTGGAAGTGTGCGCATCCTTTATGAATATGGGAACACCACTGCCTTTGGAGCATCAGTCCAAGTTCTGAGGCTGAAAGGTGTGGAAAGAGTTATAGCCTGGTAGTGCAGGGGTGCTTTCTGCTGCCTTGAACCATGTCTCTGTTGCAGTGCTTTGAGTGAGTGCATTTTGAGATTTAGACATCTAGCACTGAGCAGCATAACCCTCAGACTGCATTTGTTTGTAGTTGTTACAGTGATACTTTGGTCTTTGGAACACTACCTAAAAAGGCACTATAGGGGTGGCAAGTGCCTAGGCTAGTATCCAGAAGCCCAGAGGTGACAGATGCAGGCCATCTCTGACAAATCATTGGGGTTTGTCAATCAAGTCATCTCATGTTGACAGATACTGGATACCCTTAAAATTACACCAGAAACTTAGCCAATTGTTGAAATCAATCATTTTCTGCTTGCACTGTGGTATAATTCTGGATGATGGTAGAATGCTGCTCAGGGCTAGAGTCATACCTGCCCAGGATACATAATCCGAGAGCCCCTCCATGTCTCTTTTCATGTAGTCCAGGGAGGTACAGCTCAAGTCATTTACATCCACATGTCCACATGTACAATGACAGTCATATTTGTACCTGTTGTTGAGGTACTTCAGTGCATACATTATGTGGTGGATCCTGGCACCTGACAGGCAGGTGACTGGTAGTTTCTGCTTATTCAACCTAGTGAGTGGGACATCAGTGTGCCTCACTATCGAGTCATCTATGACTAGTGTGTTGGGCATGCTGTTTTGTCTTATGGGCTTTGGTTGAGTGGCACACTGTTTAGCAGAGTTATGTGACTCATGATTCCTTTTGTGTTGTGGTGGTCAAGTGCTTTTCTGCCTTCCATGTCTCTGCTGTTTGGGTAGAATTTTATTGAGAGCCTTCATGAAGGAGGGTGTGTGGTTTTTGTTTATATGTGAAGGCAGTGCTGGTGTGTGTTCTGGAGGGTTATGTGTTTCATGTTGTGTGGTACAAGTGTTGACCTTCTCCTGTTGACCAGATATTACAATCTTGGCTGGACAGTGCGGGGTTTCCAGTTTGGATATGTAAGTGCATCTCTAGCAAGTCTGAGTGTTGGGAGGTAAGAGGAGAGGGTTGTCGGTGTACATGAGGCAGTTGCTACATTGCCTCGGGATGCCCAAGTTCACCAGGTTAATAGGAGAAAGCACAGGGAACTGACCATTAGACATGCTTGGAGGGGTGGGCATTAATAATAAGTACTGGAGCTGTTTTCTTGTAGAACATTTAGTGCTGGTAGAACTTTTGTGTTACAATAATTGCTACAAGAAGTCTGGTAAAGTGCTAGACTAATAAGCTAGTAAAAGTGCAGGAGAGTAGAGAACTAGCAGATCTAGGGGAAAATTGAAGAGCAGACTTTGGCACTCCTCAGAAGCTTACAAACAGTACTGGACACAACAAATCTGTATCTGGACTAGAGAAGTTGCAGGAATGGTGGGAAACAAGCGCAAATGTGGTCTCTTTAACCAGAAGGTTGAAAGAGATGGAAAAACTGCCCAAACAGCCAATAAACAGTACAGTACAGCCCAGTGCTGTACTAAAGGAACAGTACAGTACAGCCCATTGCTGTACAGAAGGAAAAGTAGAGTACAGCCCAGGGCTGCACAGAAGGAACAGTGCAGTAAACCCCATGCTGTACAGAAGGAACAGTACAGTACAGCCCAATGCAATACAGAAGGAACAGTACAGTATAGCCCAGTGCTATACAAGAGGACAATACAGTACAGCCTGCTGCTGTACAGAAGGAACAATACGGTACAGCCTGCTGCTGTACAGAAGGAACAGTACAGGACAGCCTGGTGCTGGACAGAACTAACAGTATAGTACAGCCCAGTGCTGCACAGAAGGAACAGTACAGTACAGCCCGGTGCTGTATAGAGGAACAGTACAGTACACCCTGGTGCTGTACAGAAGAAAAAGTACAGTACAGCTCAGTGCTGTACAGAAGGAACAGTACAGTACAGCCAGGTGCTGTACAGAAGGAACAGTACAGTACAGCCCAGAGCTGTACAGGAGGATAGTACAGTACAGCTCGGTGTTGTACAGAAGGAACAGTACAGTACAACAGCTTTTGCCCCTGTGTATGCTAATTTGGGGATGGCAAAGTTTGAGTTAGAGTATTTGTACCATCAAAAATACTTTAAGACCTATGTAAGTACTTCCGTTATATTGATGATTTTATTTTCTTATGTCATGGCATAGAAGGTGAAGTTCATCAGTTTATTTAAGGTATTCAGATTAGCCAATTTGGTTTTAGGTTTGATGGGATAAAAATAGGAGTGCAAGTTACTTTTTTAATTTTGAATTTATATGGTTCAGCAGATGGACAAATTTATACTACAGTACATAGAAACTTGGAAGAGGCAATGTGTTTTTAAATGGCACTAGTAGCCAGCCCATCACTGTATTTCTGCATTGCCATATAGTGAATTTTTAAGACTACACAAACTCTATAATCATGATGATTATTTCTGAGAGTGATGCAATATGCAACAGATCTGCTTGTCAAGAGTGGTATGGTAAAGAAATAGTTGAGACTTCTATGCAAAAAAGTTTTAAATAATCACAATGAAAAATAAATGATGGGACACCATAAACCACCAGATAATAGGCATTTGATGGGTGACCATAGTTTTATGGGAAATAAGAAAAAAGAAAGTAACAATATTTA
>NC_056751.1:768738138-768771934 GCF_019279795.1 Protopterus annectens
TGTGTCATTACTGTTCCCTGTATTATTACTGTTCCCTGTGTCATTACTGTTCCGTGTTATTACTGTTCCCTGTATTATTACTGTTCCCTGTGTCATTACTCTTCCCTGTGTTATTACTGTTCCCTGTGTTATTACTGTTCCCTGTGTCATTACTGTTCCCTGTATTATTACTGTTTCCTGTGTCATTACTGTTCCCTGTATTATTACTGTTCCCTGTGTCATTACTGTTCTATGTGTTATTACTGTTCCCTGTATTATTACTGTTCCCTGTGTCATTACTGTTCCCTGTGTTATTACTGTTCCCTGTATTATTACTGTTCCCTGTGTCATTACTGTTCCCTGTATTATTACTGTTCCCTGTGTTATTACTGTTCCCTGTATTATTACTGTTCCCTGTATTATTACTGTTCCCTGTGTCATTACTGTTCCTTGTGTCACTACTGTTCCCTGTATTATTACTGTTCCCTGAGTCATTACTGTTCCATGTATTATTACTGTTCCCTGTGTTATTACTGTTCCCTGTGTTATTACTGTTCCCTGTGTCATTACTGTTCCCTGTATTATTACTGTTCCCTGTGTTATTACTGTTCCCTGTATTATTACTGTCCCCTTTGTCTTTACTGTTCCCTGTATTATTACTGTTCTCTGTGTCATTACTTTTCCCTGTGTCATTACTGTTCCCTGTATTATTACTATTGTCATTATACATAGCTTCAATAGGGACATTATTAAACTCAAAATCATGCTGTAAAAATATATAATTTCCTTCATTGGTTATGTTCAATACATCTAGATATTGTTTGTTCCCCAAAGATTCATCACAGTATATCTCATGTGTAATTTTAACAAAATGCTTTTCCATGTTTGCATTAAAATGATTATACAGTTCCTTAAGACATGCTTCATTAGATAAACCATTATATTCTACAGGATACTCTAACAATGTGGCATTATTACTAAAACTTTCATTTATAGTATTCAGTCCATTTCCAATGCCCCGGGTTTCAGCAACAGGCTCTTGAAACCGCATAGTACAGGGAAAGTCAGTATAACACTCAGTGCTGTCATTTCCACCAAACACAGGTGACCATTCATTTGTTTTACTCTAGATTCTTGTATAATCGGTCTTCCCCACAAATGCATCTGTACCCCTAAGCTGGCATGGGGAGTTACTAGGTTGGTGTACCTACTGGATTGTAGTGCCTAAGCTTTAAAAGACTTAAATGGTCTATCAACTAATTGTATCTTACAAAGTTATGAACCAAAAACACATATTTTGATTTTTCTTAACTATTCCCAAATGTAATTAATGTTTCTTCTCAAACATATGTATACTTTTCAGCAATGAATATAAAACCCAAAACATAGCTTATTTTTCCTTAATTTGAAAATAGGTATGATTTTGTTTCTTTAATGAAGACTGTTGCTCAGGTCATCCTTTCCTTATAAAATCTCACAGTATCTACATCCCTAAGTCAATATCTGTGCATCTCTGAAGTTATTTTCTATTTCTTCCGCTAATGGTATCAACAGTATTCCCCAAAGAATCTCTAATTCTTCCCTTAGTAGTTCTTCATGTTTCTCTGGTAGACATGCTCTAATCCACATATCTGCCACGTCTAACTCTTTGTTTGGTTTGCATTTCAGTATTAAATTCTACTTCTGTAGATTAACATTTTCTGCAGTCCAAGAGGTACCTTCTTCATATCCACACTATTGGTAATGGTGGTGTATTTGTACATGCTCATGACAAATGGGAAGTTTGCTTTTTCTTTTGAAGGGTCAGAGTTTCTATGCTATTTTTAATGGCATCTACTTGCAACACATCACTTATTTATACCAGAGTGCATTAGTTTTAAAATGTTTCCAACTAGTTTATGCATTTCAAAACTGTTTTTATTCATAGTTCCATTTTCTGGCTTCTTGGTCTAACAACTTTCATTGGTACCTTAGACAGGTTATATTAAAAATATCCAAGATACAAAATAATTTCTTGTGATCTCTATAATGCCTGTTTGTCTTTTGAACTTTTTTACCAGTCTTCATTTTTTTTTTGTATCAGGTTTCAGTCCTTTTGACAGTATAATATAATTATTGTATTTGCACTTGTCTGATTTTACATTTGGTTGTTTGTAGCTTGGAATTATGTTGCCAATCTATTTGTTATATTTTTTTATTGTCACAATCTTCTTTTGTCTGTTAGCATGCTTATTGATCATCAATTATGTTCACAATACCTTACAATGTCTTTACTTTCTTTTGCAGTAGCTTTTTTGGAACACCTCTTGTACTAAGGAAATATTAAATGAAAGGCTAAGGAAGTCCTACCTTTCTAATATATTAAATGTATACAAACCACAGCTTATTTTGCCTAACATATCTGCCAAGTGCACTGATTCTCATATAATACTAGAATTTCTTAGCATTTGACCTTATTTGGATTGTTTCAACTATAAACAATGGATATTAGTTTCATTTTATCACTTATTCATAATTTCAAAATTAACACAAATGTGAATTTTTTTGGGGGTCTATATTAAATCACCGAACGCTTAAAAAACTGAACAGTGATTGATCAACCCTATGTAAGTGAAAGCTTACAATGTTGAAGTGTCAGAACAGCGATTTTTTTACCAAGGGAAAAAAAATCACTGTTCCAACAACAACAAAAACAAAAAATGAATTTCAAACATTACATTAAGTGGGGGGCTTTGCACCTCCCACTTCAATATACCAACTTAAAGTAATGAAAGTGAATTCTTTCCCAGGGAAAGAATTCACTTCACAGATGCTTCAATATTTTCCATTTTCATCCTTTTAAGTGTGACCAAGACACATTCAAAAAAATGCATCTTCGGTCTTCTAATATAGACCCATTTTTTTTACAACACTGACCGTACTATTCATACTACGTTTTTGATCTAATTACTTCTTAATGATATGCAAGGTCTAATTTTCCTATAGTTCATAGTTCATAGTTCATAGTTTCATACTAGGCTATCTGCCCTAGGGCATTTATAAGCCTAGCCAGAATGTGTTTGGCTTTCGCCACCCATTTTAAATTTATTTTGCTATGCCCTTTTTCGAGGTTAGTATACTGTGCCTCTGTCTAACAGTGACACAGAAGTGATACCTGGGGTAAACCTACAATCTCCCATCCACTCATCAAGATTCCTCTTGAGGAGAGTCAATGAGAGACTCTGCCTAACCTGGACTGGGATTTTATTCCAGAGTGAAGGGAGCCTCTGGGTTATGAATCTGTCCCTCCAGCATGTCCTATTTATTTCAGTGCTGAGGTTCAAGTCTCTCGAGCGGGTAGCTCGATGGGATTTGGATTTTCTGAGGTGCAGCATGTCCATTAATTCATAGGTTCATAGGTTCATAGGTTCATACTAGGCTATCTGCCCAAGGGCATTTATAAGCCTAGCCCATAGTTATGTGGCTTTCGCCACCCCTTTAGTTTGAATAAAAACTATGCCTATCATTTTGCTGTGCCTCTGTCAAGCAGTGACACTGAAGTAATCCCTGGGTTATATCTGCGATCTCCAATCCATTGGTCAAGATTCCTCTTGAACAAGGCCAGCGAGGTGCTCTGCCTCACATGTACCGGGATTTTGTTCCACAGCATAGGGAGTCTCTGGGTGATGAATCTGTCCCTCCAGCACGTTCTATTTATAACCGTGTCAAGGTTTAAGTCTCCGCCCTTGTGGTTCTGAGGGATCTAGATTTTTGAGGTGAAGCATATTCATCAAATCTGGGTTTGACATGGCCTTATATGTCAGGCACAGGTCACCTCTGAGCAAGCGGTATGAGACTGAATAGAGCTGGAGTTCTTTCAGTCGGGCAGCATAAGACATATTTTTGAGACCCTTTATCCTTTTGGTGAGAAACTTTTGGGGCCTTTCAAGCTGCAGCAGGTGTCTGGTCAGATACATTCTGAATGGGGCATTGTACTCAATCATAGGTCTAATGAGTGATGAGTACAGGGGACGATGACCTCCTTGATCTAGATGTGAATCCCTTCATGATCAGGTGGGCGATATAGAAGGTTTTCCTAACTACTTTAGCAACATGAGTGTCAAATGAAAGGCTACTGTCAACTTGGGTCCCCAGATCCCTGATGACTTTTTCTGTGCTCAGTGGATTGCCACCTATATGGTAGCTAGGGGTAACCTTGTTTTTCCCGAAGGGTATGACTATGCATTTTTTGGCGTTTAACTTCAGGCCATGGCTCTGGCACCAGTTATCCATTTCTGTGAGGCCCTTCTGGAGGATATCTGTGTCAGATGTGTTTTCGACTATGGCGCCCAGTTTGCAGTCATCTGCAAACTTTGTCAGCCATAACCCTCCTGTGTTTGCTTGTACTTCAGAAAAGTAGATGCCGAACAAGAGTGGACCCAGGCTTTATACATCAGGCACAGATCGCCTCTGAACAGGTCGTATGCCACTTATGTAGAGCTGGAGTTTCTTTAACCGGGCAGCATATGGCATCTGTTTGAGCCCTTTGATCCTCTTGGTGAGGTACTTTTGGGGTCTTAACAGTTGCTGCAGGTGTCTGGTACGGTACATCCCAAAAGGGGCATTGTACACAATTATGGGCCTGATGAGGGATGAGTAAAGAGGCATGATGACCTCCCCTGATCTAGATGTGAATCCCTTCATGATTAGGTGGGCTATATAAAATGTTTTTCTAACCACTTTGGCCACGTGGTTGTCAAATGAGAGATTGCTATCATCTTGGGTCCCCAGGTCCCTAATTACTTCTTCTGTACTTAATGGATTACCACCTATGTGGTAATTTGTGGGCACTTTGTTTTTGCCAAAGGGGATGACTATACACTTTTTGGCATTTAGCTTGAGGCCATGGCTCTGGCACCAGTTGTCTGTTTCTATGAGGCCCTTTTGGAGGATGCTTGTGTCGGCTGGAGAGTCGATTATGGTGCCCAGTTTGCAGTCATCTGTGAACTTGGTCAGCCACAGTCCTTCCGTGTTGGCCTGTACCTCCGAACAATATATACCAAACAAGAGAGGTCCCAGGACTGAGCCTTGTGGGACACCACTTGTAACTGGTTTGGAGTCTGACATGGCTCCAGAAATTCTAACCATGTGGGTTCTGTCCTTGAGCCAGTTTGCAATCCATCTAGTGACATAGGGGTTTATATTTAAGCTGGTGAGCTTATCTATAATGCCCGAGTGGGGTATTGTATCGAAGGCTTTTGCGAGGTCCAGGTAAGCTGTGTGGACCACCTTCCCCTCGTCAATGGCCTTGGTGACTGTTTCAAAGAGATCAACCAGGTTTAAGAGGCAGGATCTGCCCTTAACAAAGCCGAACTGGGTAGGATCCAATGTTTGTAGGTCCCCAATATCTTTATTTATGAGGTCTATGATGATCCTTTCCTTAGCTTTGCAGACCAAGCTAGTCAGGCTTATGGGGCGATAGTTTCCAGGATCCGTTGAGGCACTACCTTTATGGAGATGGACCACTGTTGCTGTATGCCACTCTTTGGGCACATATCCTGTAGTAAGGCTGAGACTGAACAGTAGTTTTATGTTTGGGTTTAGCTCTTCTTGGAGTCCATGTAGGACGCAGCCTGGGACACTGTCTGGTCACATTGATGCTGTGTTTTTTGCTTTGGAGAGGGCGGCTCTTACCTTAGCATCTGAGATGTCAGGGGGGCAGCACTCTGCTGGGATAGATATTTGCCCTTTTGGTGGGGAGGGGGGGGAGAAATTTGCACTGAACCTGTCAGCTAGGATGTTGGCAATGTCTGTGGGTTCTGTGTATTTTTTGTCACCAATTTGAACCTGTGATAATATAATCGCCTTCCTTCAGTGTCTGTCTCCCAGTCTTTCTATGCACTCCTGGATGAGTTTCTGTCTTCACAGCTGAGTACATTTCAGATGAAAGAACAGCAGATGGATGATAACCATGCATAGGAAGCAGAGCAACATAATTTCGTTCAGCTTGCACAGCAGTCAAGTGATATTCAGCGAGGCTAGAAGGTAATTTTAATTTAGATTTAGTTCGCATTTTGAAAGGAATGGGCCGAATTGCCGGTATTCGAAACCACACAACAGAAACCGCCAGCGAGAACAACAACCTCCATTCCAGGCTTGGAAGATGATGCTGAAATTTATAAGTGAGTTAAAGAGGAGAACGTAATCAACAGAAGAAGGCAGCGAGGGTTCGTGAGTGACTAAGTGGTGCCCTTGAAACTCGGTTTTATTCATGTTGCACACTATTGCGAGTGAGTAGGTACTTTTTGGGAATGATTAGACTACAGGCCTCGAATTTATCTCCATAAGCCGTTGAAAATTGATATTTCGTTTTGCCAGCATCGAGTGGGACTGTAGTGAATTTTTCAAGTTTGAAACTGTATCCAGTGGGTTCAGATTGTCGTATTTCGCTCTCCGGAGGTAAGCTGTTGGAACTGAATATCATTATTCTCTGGGGACTTGTGTGTAAAAATTTCCGATTTTCCTCAAGATATTAACAGTGTTTTATGCTGTTATATGCGTTAGTTTGAATGGAACAGCTTTTTCCCTCTTTGCAGGGTGTAAGCTGTTAAGACTGAATATCTTTACTCTTTGGGGACTTGTGGGTAAATCTCACTTTTTCATGATATCTACAGTGTTTGATGCCAGCTATATGGGACTTGTTTCGAACGGAACCGTTTCTTTCAATGTGAATTAAAATTGCTTTTGGAAGTGCTCGACTTTGGAGTACGGACTTCATATAACTACCAG
Organism: Protopterus annectens; assembly: GCF_019279795.1. Classification (NCBI taxonomy): domain Eukaryota; kingdom Metazoa; phylum Chordata; order Ceratodontiformes; family Protopteridae; genus Protopterus; species Protopterus annectens. Next base: position 768,744,886 of record NC_056751.1, read on the forward strand.
TTGGGATTATCAGTTTTGTATCACGCATTGAGTAATTTGCAAATTTAGTCAATTTGGTGTGATTTAAATATAACACCCAATTGTTTTGTTTTGCTGCACTGCTATTATATATGAGGGCCTATTTATTTAGTATGGCTCTAATTTTGTCGACTTGTGCCTTTACAATCTTATGCTGACGTATGTTTGTGATATATATGTTTACACACACACACACACACACACACACACACACACACACATATATATATGTGCTTATGGCCTTGAGTTGTATCCCTTATATTATCTCTTTAGTAAATACACATATTTTTGGGTTTAACACTTTGAATTTTTGATATTCTGGCTAGCTACATTTTTATAGCTTAATCCAGGTTACTATTGAATACCATACTTTGAGTTCATTATGTGTTGAGATAGGATATATCTAAGGGCTGACACAATATATTCTTCTCTCCCCAAGAAAGCCTGCCTTCAGTGCCCTCTACCCTTGCATCCTGCCTCTCTTCCCCCACACCTTTGTATCAACTTTACTCCCACCATCAGACTTACCTGTTGGTTAGCTCTCTCTTTACTGATTTTCTCCCTCCACATTTTACTCCTTTGTCTCTTGTGATTGTCTCCCTCCACATTTTACTCCTTTGTCTCTTTAAACTATCAAACTCCTCCCCTTCCTCTTCCCATCCCCTCCCACCCCACCCCTCTCTATACTCACATGACAACTTCCCCTCATCCTCCTCGATATAATTTTAGAACTCATCAACACAACATGTCTCTCAGTTATTCATCCCACCCAATTCAACTGCTACTCCTTCTCAGCCTCACTTATTTTTACTCTCTTACACAACCCTCTCTCATCAACCATTCTACCCACTTACATACCACCTTTCATCTCCATACAACAGAACCTCACTACAATAACCACATCTCTCCTAACCTCTACCCCTCTGCAACAACCTATGTTTCCACTATAAAATTATCCTTCCTCATAAAGTCATCACACCCTCACTATTCTTCATATCCCCCTCTAATCCTACCACCCACTCTATTCAAACTAAACAACCCAAATACCTCTTCTTACTAACCAAACTTCTAATTTCAATACTTTTATCTGGTGATATACACCCTAACCCAGGTCCAAACCATTCCTCAAATCATAAATCCATCCTATTCACTTCTCTTAATGCACAAAGCGTAGCAAACAAAATCCCTAACCTTCATGCATGGATATTCCATAACAAACCTGACATCTTAGCCATTTCTGAAACCTGGCTAAAACCCCACATTAAGGATGCCGAGATATTACCACCAAACTACTCAATCATTAGATTAGACAGACCCTACAAAAGGGTGGTGGAGTAGCTCTACTCTATCCATCCTCCCTATGCCTAACACCTTACAACAAAACCATTCCCCAGTTTTCTAATGCAGAACTACTGCTAGCTCATCTCCAACTAAATACACATAAATCCATTGCTATAGCCTCTCTCTACATTCCCCCTGGAGATAATATCCCAATACTTGAAAACATCCTCTCCTGGCTATCAAGTAACATTAACAATGAAACTATAATCATGGGAGATACCAACATTAATTGGTCCTCCATACAGTCACCTACACACCCCTTCAACATCAACCTTTTCAAATACTCTCAATTAATCAACACAATAACTAGGCCATCCAAAGACTTCTCAAGTGGCAACATCTTAGACTGGATTCTAGTCTCCCATCCCCATAACTACACTGACAGTGGAACCCTTCCTGACCCCCTCAGTGATCATCTTCCCATCTTCACTACACATCTTCCAACTCCCTTACAAGTTACTCACAATTACATAACTACCAGATTCCATAAAAATTTCAACCCTGACGCTTTTTCCAGTAACCTTAAATCTATTAATTGGACTCCCTTAAAAACCCTACCACTCAAAAATGCAGTATCCCACTTTAACACTACCTTCCTAAACATCCTAAATAATCATGCTCCCTAATAACCAAAAGAATAAAAGGAAAGCAGCCCCTGGCTAACTAAAAATACAATTACTTCCATGCGACTCAGAGACAAAACATGGACACAATACAAGAAAAACAAATCTACTTCAAACCTCAATCAATACAAAAATATCGTAACTCAGTGAAAAACTTATCTCAATAGACCGGCAAAATTACTTTATCCACCTTCAAAACAATCATAAAACTAACCCACGAAAATTCTGGACAAGTATAAATTCACTCTTAAAACCTGGTACTATAGAAAACCCAAACCCCAGCCCAGACTCACAAGACATAGATCTTGCTACCCAATTCAATTGTTTCTTCATAGACTCTATTTCTAAACTTACTTCCTCTTTTACACACAATAATTCACCTAATACCTCCTCTTCTGCCAACCAACATCCCCCTCCTACTCCTTTGTCTCATTCACCTTCACCTCAATCTCCTCCTCATACTCCTTTGTCCCATTCATCTCCACCTCAATCACACCCTTTCTCAATTAAACCTACTCCTACTGCTACCATAAGAAAACTCCTACAGAAATTAAAACCAGGCACCAATGCCCCTGACAACATTCCCTCATACTATCTCAGTATTGCTGCTGATGCCATTGCCCTCCCTATCAGCATCCTCATCAATCGCTCTATCCAAGAAGGTCTTGTTCCCGAATCCTGGAAGAAAGCCTATATTATTCCTCTACACAAAGGTGGAAATAATACTAACATCTCCAATTTCCGTTCTATAGCCATCCTCTCTCCCATTTCTAAAGTCTTGGAGAAATGTATCCACCTTCAACTCCTTCCCCACCTCTTGGACAACAATCAAATAACCCCCACCCAACATGGATTCAGACCCCATCATAGTACTATGACAGCCCTTCTATCTTTCCTCGAAACTGTTAACAAAGCTAGGGATTCTGGACTCATTGTATCTACCACTCTTCTTGATCTTTCCAAGGCCTTTGATACTATATCCCATGACCTACTTCTTACTAAACTATCTAATCTAAACCTTTCTCTCACTTCACTCCACTGGTTTAACAGCTATCTCTCCAACAGACAACAAGCAGTCAAATGGAAAAAGCCACTTCCTCCTTTCTAAATACCCCTACAGGTGTCCCACAAGGCTCCATCCTGGGCCCCTTCTCTTCAATATTTTCATTAATGACTTTTATCACGCTATCCCTCAAGCTAATATTATTCAATATGCAGATGATTCCACAATCATCTGCACTGCCTCATCCATACCAACTCTACTAAAGCTTACCCAGGAAGCCTTCTCCACCACTGAAAATTGGATGAAAGACAACCATCTAGCCCTTAATGCTACTAAAACCAAACTCATGATATTTACCCCATCAAAAATACTAACATCGATCTTAAATCATTCTCCATCTATAGCCATAATAACATTCCCCTTGAGCTTGTATCAGAAACCAAACTATTAGGAGTCCAAATCGATGACCAGTTTAAATTCCACTCCCATCTGCTAAAAACATAAAAACACACCAAAACTAGGAATGCTCTACCGTCATTATCGCTTTCTTAGCCCAGCTACCAAAATTACACTCTCAACTACATTTCTCTTACCCTCCCTCCTCTATGGAGCACCCCTTCTCACTAACCTCCAATCTTCCCTCAAAACCAAACTATCCTCTTGTTACAATAAAATTGCCAAATTTGCCACTTCTAACAAATCATCTATACACCACTGTGAACCACTCCACCAACTAAAATGGTTAGAACTACCCAACTACCTCTCATATACCCAACTCACATATGCTCACAAACTGATTTTCCAGCCATCCCTCTGCCCCTCACTCTCTTCTACCTTTAAAATGCACCACACACAAAGACAGCTAAGATCAAACAATCAAAACCTCATAGAAATACACAGACCCCACCACCCTCCTGGACAAAACCTCCTGTCCTTCTCTCTAGCACGCTCATGGAACTCCCTTCCTCCCTCTATTCGTACTATCACAAGCCTCCCATCCTTCAAAAAATCACTCCACTCTTATCTATCTTCTTCATGGCAATGCTCCTGCTCTCACCCTTCATAACCTACTATTTCATCTTGTAACTCTTTCAGCTCTGACTACTCTGACTATACGAACACCAGGCAGCATATTTTTGTTTTTTAATTTGGTGTAACTCTTATTGCCTTGTTTCAGCTGTTTTCTGCACGATTTATTACGTACATTGTACTATGTTTTACCCCAGCAAATGTATATGTATTTCCCCTGTACTTGTTACTTTTCTCATGTTGAACCCCATGTAATGTCTATGTATATCCTCATTCTCTGTTAAATATGTATGTGGAGCTTTTCTCCCCAGGACTCCATTGAAAACGGGTTCTTGAGCCCAATGGACTATCCTGGTTAAACAAATGCAAATAAATAAATAAATAAATAAATAATAAATTGTACTAATTCTGAGCATATCTGGGAATTACCACCCAGGTTCCTAACATAACTAAAGAAAGCCTTGTGATTATCCTTAGTGTCCTGTGCAATTTTTCTCTCGAAGCTGGCCTTAGACAATTTTATGTGTGCCCATAGTTTTTTGCTAATACTGATCAGTGATGCCTTCCCTTTTTGGGATTTTGCTCTATCATTTAGTAGCTTCCTCCTTCTATTGTATAGTTTGTTTATGGCTGGGGTCCACCAGACAGGACATCTGCCTTTGGAGGATTGGGTCTTGGTTTTATTTGGGATCGCATGATCCATGCATTCCTGAAGGTGTTCATATAATGCATTTATAAAGGATTCTGCGGTCTGGGCCGTATTTTCCACAGGCCCGGGGGCTTTGAAGGATTCCACCTCAGTTTTGAGGAGTGTGAAATTTGCTTTAGAGAAGTTTTTCACTGTGGTTTTCTGGGCAGGGGGTGGGGTCAGCATGTGAATATCCAGTGAGATTAGTTTATGGTCTGATCTTACGAGTGAGGGATACACTTCTGGTCTGGAGCATAGAGTCCCCATGTTGGTGATGATCAGGTCCAGTATGTTTTCCCCTCTTGTGGGAGTGGTAACAAGTTGCTCCATAGCATTTGAGTTTATAAATTCTAGGAACCTTTGGGCTAGGGTGTTGGAGCTAGAGTAATGCTCCCAGTCTATGTTTGGGTAGTTGAAGTTGCCTAATATAATGGTGTTTGGAGAGACCTTCATATTTTCCAGTGTTCTCAGAAAGGCCGAGTGGAGTTCCTGGGTTTGGGAGGGTGGTCTGTAGCAGGCTATAAACTGGAAGGCAGTGTTACCCACTGTTAGTTGCACATGGATAGTCTCTGATGCTTCGTGCTTTGCCACCAAATTGGAAGTGTTAGTATCTTTGATGAATATCGATACTCCCCCTCCTTTTGTGGTTCGGTCCAAGTTTTGGGGCCGAAAAGAATGGTATGAGGTATAACCTGGTAGTGCTGGGGTGCTCTCGGGAGCCCTGAACCAGGTTTCTGTTACTGCACAGATATCGATATTCTCCATGCTAAGGAGAGTTTCGAGTGCATGCATCTTGAGGTTTAGACTTCTGGCGTTGAGTAGCATTACTCTTAGTTTCTTATCCCTTGTGATACCTATGGAGGTGGGTTTGTCTTTTGAGCCTTGCCTAAAAAGGCACTATGGGGTAGCAAGAGCCTTTGCCAATATCCAAAAGCCCAGGGGTGACAGGTGCAAGCCGTCCCTAGCGAAGCATCGTGGCTTGTCGAGCATATCATCCCAAGCTGACAGGCATTGGATCCCTTTTGAATGACACCAGTACTTAAGCCAATTGTTGAAATTGATCATGTTGTCTTCATATTGTGGCATCATTCTTGGTGAGGGTAAGATGCTACTCAAGGTCAGGGTCATACCGGCCTGGGCTGCATGCTCAGAGAGCTCCTTTATGTCTCTTTTCATGTAGTCCAGGGAGGTACGTCTCAGGTCATTCACACCAGCATGGACAATGACCGAGTCATATTTGTACTTGCCTTGGAGTGACCTGAGTGCTTGTGTTATGTGGCGGATCCTAGCACCCAACAGGCTGCTCACCGTGACCCTCTCCTTGTTCAGCCTGGTGAGCGGGACGTCAGTGTGCATGATGATAGAGTCACCTATTACAAGTGTATCAGGTGTGTTGTTTAGTCTTAAGGGCTGTGACTGTTTGGCACACTGGCTTTGTGAGATATGTGTTGCACGTGTTTTGTTTTGGGGTAGCGGCTGCTTGGGTGTCTGCTTTGGAGGTCTCTGCTGCTTCGGCAGATCTTTATTTAGAGCCTCCGAGTATGTTTTGTGTGATTATGTGTTTGGTTTGCTGTCGTGGTAGGTCTATGTGAGACTGGAATTGTAGTGAGTGTGGTTTCCTTCTCCTCCTGACTGGTTATGCCAGTACTGAGTTGAGAGAGCTTAGCCTCCAGTTTGGCTATATGGTTGCATCTCTCACATGTGTTGGAATTTGTTGGGAGGAGGAGAGGGTTGTCTGTGTACATGAGGCAGTTGTAACATTGCCTCAAGATTCCCAGATTCACCAGCTGGACCGGAGAGGAGATTGACAACTGACCTTTGGACATGCTAGAATAATATTGGGAATTCCTTAATAATTGAAAACCAGGGCCAGTGGGGAGTGAGGGTGTAGTGCTTTTAATTTTTAGTGCTGACTTATATAATTGCTTTAGTGAGCAAGTGCCAGGTAACTTAAGTGCAATGTGTTACAGGTAACTTAAATGCAAAAACGACAAACAGTAACTTTCTTTCAAGTGAAACAAGGAAATAAGTACAGTAAGCAATGCAGATATCACTAGTGATCCACAGAAGCACTGAGAAGCCGCGTATTAGGTGGAATTAGCGTTCCAGGAAAATAACATGCAAACAAACAACAAGCATATAAACAAAGCTAGATTCAACAGGCCTGGATCTAGTCTATGCTACAACAAAAAAGGTGTACCAATTTCAGTAAGATACAGTTCAAATATTCAGGCACTATAAACCTTTAACCAGAAATTCCCAGCTCAGAAGGGCAGAGTCCAGCCTCTCCTCCCACAAGAGAGCAGACCACGAACCTTCTTAATGTAAAATAACTGGCCTGAAGCCCAAGTGCTTAAACCAGAACTAATACACTTTAAGAATAACAGACACTGGGCTCTCAGTCAGCAGTTCCCAACTTAGAAGAATGAAAGCTACCTGTTCTGCCACCACAGTGCATGCCACAAACCTTCCTAATGTAAAACAACTGGTCTGAAGCCCAAGTGCTTAATCTAAAAGACTTAGAATGATAGCTACACTTTAATCAAGTTACTACCAAGCAGTAATAAATACAATTGAATACTTTACAGAATGCCTGGATTAGTGCTCAAGTTACACAAACAAAGCTAGATCCAGCAGGCCCGAATCCAGTCTATGCCACAGCAAACAAGGCGCACCAACTTCAGTAAGAAGCAGTTCAGATATGCACGCACTATAAGCCTTCAACCAGAAATTCACAGCTCAGAAGGGCAGAGTCCAGCCTCTCCTCCCACAAGAGTGCAGACCATGAACCCTCTTAATGTAAAATAACTGGCCTGAAAGCCCAAGTGCTTAAACCAGAATTAATACACTTTTAGAATAACAGACACTGAGCCCTCAATCAGCAGTCCCCAACCTAGAAGGATGTAAGCTACCTGTTCTGCCACTACAGTGCAGACCACAAACCCTCTCAGTGCAAAACAACTGGTCTGAAGCCCAAGTGTTTAAACCAAAAGGCTTAGAATGAGTTACACCAAACAGTAATAAATACAACTGAGTACTTTTAAGATGATGCAAAAGTAAAAAAAGTAGGTAGAAACACAAGTACAGTAAAAGCAGATGAAATTTGTTTTGTTTTTTTTTCTGAACAAGTGCTGAGATCAAAGAAACAGATTTGAGTGCTGAAACTAGAAAACTGGCTAGTTATAAGAAAAAGAAACTAAGGTAGAAGGCTTCCCTCCAACACAGAAGGGCTTGGGGGCTCAGAAGCCTACAAATAGTCTATACCACTTAACAGGAAAGGCAGGAAACAAGCTTATTTTTTTTCTGTTTCCCAGATGTTCTCTTTGTACAAAGTAGGAGTGCCTGAAATCAGAATATGATCTCACTGTACTCAGTTGAGTGAGCAAATGAGATGGGCCCAGAAGGAGTGTCCAAACACAAATTTACAAGAGGGGTGGGCAGTTGCAAGGCCACTAAGATTAACACCAAAACAAAAGCAGGAAGGGTGGGTGGGACTAACTGAAAAGCAGAGTGAAAACTTCCAGTTCAGTTAATATTCCTTCCACACAGTTAAAATCAATTTAAATACTGTATTTTTTGGGAAAAAAAAAGAGCAGATAAAGGTACTTAAATTCTCTTATAAGTCCAGTTGAATACAGCAAGTTCTTAGCCAGCCAAAGCTGAGGTTTTTAAGCATAAAATATTTCACACCATACCACTTAAATAGGCAAGGACAGGAAATCAAAGAATGTGACTACCCCCACACCTGTAATTACTAGCAAATAACAAAATTCAGCAAACACTGACTAACTTCCAGTTCAGTTAATATTCCTTCCACACAGTTAAAATCAATTTTAAATACTGTATTTTTTGAAAAAAATAAGAGCAGATAAAGGTACTTAAATTCTCTTATACGTCCAGTTCAATACAGCAAGTTCTTAGCTGGCCAAAGCTGAGGTTTATAAGCCAATATTCTTGATCAGCTTTACTTCTGTGTACTGTGGTATTTTTCTAGAAACATGCAACACTGGCTCAGTATCAGGTTTTATTTGCATATAATATTGTCCTTGCAAGGTACTTAAGCCTATGAGTATGTCAGTATAGTAATGTAGGGATTCACAGTTATGGCTTTACACAGTATTTGAGATATTACTGTAATGTTGTTGATTGGTTATTTACATGTTCAGTCTCTTCTTTTATATTATAAATTAATTTTATTATTCCTAGCTTCTCACAAGGCCATATGATTCAACATATTAAAATGCACTACTTGTGTACTCATTTTTGATAAAGAAACATGTACTTTAGATTGCTCCCCTTACAACCACTGTTGTTGTCCTACTGGTGACACTCAGTGGCCATAAAATGTTAACAATATCTATACAGCTGTTTCTTCAATATTTCCTAATACCAGCTGTTTAAAATATATTGAACATACTATTCCTTTCTTTATGTGTCTAGTTTAAATTCTGTATTTTTCCTTAGTTTTCATCATTTATTTGTAATAATGTACCTGAAATAATTTTTCTGATGTGGACACAGTTTTACAATTCTCCATATCAACTCTTATTACTTTCATAGTACAAACAAACAATTTGTTTTCATATGTCTACTCAACATGCACTTTTTTAACTCGCTTTTTCATTTATATTTATTATAAATTGTCCTTTATTTGCACATATTTCACTTAATGAATTGAATGTAGAGCAGCTCTTCATTTCATTCGTTTAACCACTCCTACTGCAAGATGCACAACTTAAAATCGCATGCGCTTATGACTGATATCCATTTTGAATCATCAAACACCTGTCTTTTTCATACCCATTTTCTGCACATCCTTTTTCATTTATAAATTTCCTTATTAGATTCACATTTTATTTTATGCATATAATTTGTCACAATTAACTTAACTGTGTATTAGTGACTTCAATTGTTTTGCAAACATGCACTGCATTTGAAAATATCATGCCTGTTTTACTTGAAAGCTTACCCTTTGTTTCATCACTTGTTATTCTAGAAATTATTCTAGCCCTGATGAGAAAATTGTGAAACTTACCAAACTCAGAATCCATGTTTGTGCTCTCCATACCAGTAGCATATACATTTTCAGTCCCTATAGGACTTTATGATAATGTAATAGCAACTCTCTAAGAAAAGGCAACTTTGAGGTCTAAGAGTGAAAATATAGGTAAAGCTGTAGCTTTATGCAATTCCTTCTCTAAAATGAAATTAGCAGAAACTAGAAATTTTGGATCCTGAAATTTTGTTTATGCCTTATTGCTTAATAGTGCTGCATTCCTGCCCACTGCTGGGGAAGAAAGAGTAAAGATGTTCAGCTCTTTTATTTTTTGTGAAAAAAGAAAAAGACATAATACCATTTAGATAGAGATTGTGGAATTTGTTATACCTCAAAGCACTTGCCTTGTTTGGAATTGGGTGTAGGGGTGTGGCCTTCCCTATTAGCTTACATTTAATTGGGACTGACAGATACTTATCCTTTAGAATCTGGAATGGTATATCTGCTTATTATAGCATGTTACTCCACCCCATACACATTTTTGTACCCAACCTTTAATGTCACATTATCTGTGCTTCCATCTCAGAGATAGTCCTAATTATCCAATCTTTGCAATTAAGGAGCATGGAGGTAGGAAGGCAGTGTTATGGGGAAAACAGTAAGTTAATATGTCAGTGTATCCTACATTACTGGGCCGACATATCCTCAGCATTATTAGAAGAAAAATAATGCCATTGTTAATGGGAGAGACCTTTGTGGTAACATTCACATGATTAATGCATTAATGTTGTGCAATCTGTGTCCAGCCAACTTGACAGAGATGTTCATGTCCTTTGTTCTGACCATGCCTTAGTGATTATCAGGAGAGGGTCTGCCAGTTCTTGCATGGACTCGGGTCAAATGCTTTACATGTTTGTACTTTGTATATTTGGTGGCTGCCCATTGGAATCTACTGCCTTCTGACTGAGAGGAATTCTTGAGAAGGTCTGCAAAATATTATGTTTTCAGACAAATGTATCTAAATCCAAGTGCTTCCTAAAATTGTGACATACTTTTTAAATACGTTTAAATTTACATCTGCATGCCAAGGGTTAACTTTTTATATACGTATGTATGCACGTGCATACATACATATGTATGTATGAATGTATTTATTTATTTTCATTTGTTAACTATAATAATCCAACTACATTAAATAGCCCATTTTCAGTGGAGTCCTGGAGTGGAAAGTTCCACAGTTATTTAGTTCTATAAAAAACATGTATGCTTTAGTATCCAAATAAAACAGAATTGTGTAAAACTGATATGCAGATTTTGGTCTTTCAGTATAGTTTAGGGTTTTGCTTTATCTTATGTAGAAAATGCAAAGGAAATACACATTTAAATATGGTAAATAAATACATAATACATAAATACATACATTGACCAATATTTTTATTTATTTATGCTTGATTGTATCCATTTTGCATTGTAAAAACAAATGAAGAAGCACTGTTGTGTGAAACCTTATACTTTACGTTTTTCTTTAATAAAGTGCATCTCTGTGGTTCTTGGGACAGAGCTGTTTTTGCAGGTTTTTTGCATTACAAGCTGCTCCTTTCTGTCCTATTCTATCAGTAGAAACTACAACCAAGAACACTGATTTGCATGTGTAGTTACAAAAAATCTATTTTCATGAGCTGAACTTGCAAGAGTTATACCCATTATTGATGAGTAAAATTTTATTGTTTTTACTCAAATGATTTTTTTTTATTTTAATAATAAGATAAAGATTTATGCAATCTTAAAGCATAATAACTAGCAAACTTAAAATTAAACACATTTAGCTATATAAGTATGTACAGTGGCCTGAAAAAAGATGTTTAAATACTACCATTCATCATAAATATATAAACAATATCAAATAACTTCCACTTTTTCATTGGAGAGAGGAAAAATCATTTTATAGAAGTCAATAAGATAAAACTTTCTTCCAAGGATTATTGATGAAAGGTTTACGATAAATCCTGTGTTCTTTAACTTTCTTTTCTTTGAGTACTGTTTCTTTCAAAAAAGATAATACATCTTCAATACCTGGAAAAACAGTGGAGTTCCATCTCCTTGTAATACATTTCCCGGCAATCACAAGTATTGTCCATTATAAAAAAAGATTATCTTTCTTCAAAGGAATGCCAGTATTAATATTAAATAAGACTAGGGATTTTGTTAGTGTTAAAGAGTAAAAAAAAAATAATTTTAAAAAGTCATCTAGATCATTCCAAAATGGTTTTAACAAATGGCAGTTATAAAAATGTGTAACCAATCTACCTTACATAAGTGTGAACATCTCCAATAAGAAATATTCTGGATTTACTGAACTTAGCTACCTTATTGGGGTTAGAAATGCACTATGTAAAAATTTCCAAGTAAATATGCTCAAGTATTGTAACAAAGATGTAAATTTGACAGATAATAAGATATTACATTTATTTTCTTGAGCTAAACAAGGAAAACATGCCATAGTGATATAGTTCCAATATTTAGTTTATGGTTTTGTTTTATAATTTATTAAAATTTTATATAATTTTGAGGTAATGTTTCCTGTACAGGATTTATTATGTAAAATCTTGTATAAATAATCTATTAATTTGTGGCTTTTTTTAAAAAGAATTATTAAGTGTTTTGCAAAGATCCTGTGAATGAGTGAGTACATTTCATAAGAGTAGCGAGTCCTGCGATGCCAAATCAAAATCTTTTATAAGCTACTGAATTCCTATAACTTTGTGTTCTTTAACACAATGTTGCCAGCAAATGAAAATTTTAGCTTCCCATGAAGTAAATATATTTTGTGTATCTTATTAAAGCAATTTTGTGTAATATTGAAGGGGGTTAATACATCAAACCAGATTTTAATGTCAACATTAGCAATAATACTTTTTCTAAAATTGTTAAGAATAAACTTTATAGAGTTAAATTTCATAGGCGTGGTAAACTATTGTGAACATTAACAAAGAAGGTACCAAAATATATTGATATGATTCTCTAAAGAAAAATTAGCTGAGAGATAATTTTCATTTTGCAAAATACTTAAATGTAATGATTTCTAGTTAGAAGTATAATTTGGATCCACCCAATTCAAGATGATTTTAAATGTTGAGGCCTTGATGTAAGTTTCAATATCTGGAAAGTTTATCCCTCATTGCTTCCATGGTCTGATGTGATGAAGAAAAGCTATTCTAGTTCTATTAGGAAACCAAAGGAAATCAAGTAAGAGCTTATCTATATTTTGAATAATTTTTTTAGGAAGTATATAAAGAGCTTGAGCTATATATAATATTTTGGGAAGAAGGATAATTTTTATTAGTTGAAACCTGTCCTCAAAGGAAAGAAGAATTATATTTATAATATTGTTAAAGGTAACTATTACTGTATCTACTATTGTACCATGTAGAGCAATGTCCAAATAGCCCAATGATTTTTTTTCCCGGTAATATGATTTTTACAAATTTTTACTTTTTATTTTTATTTAATGACATATAATTTGATTTTAGTTTATTAAACTGAAGACCATGTATTGACTGAAAAACTTTTATTGAAGATTATAATTCTGTTAATATTACTCCTGAATTAGGTAATGTGAGTAACACATCACCCCCAAATGTAATTTTAGAGCAATATTGATTATGTATATCAATACCTTTAATCTTTGCATTATTTCTATTGGGATGGCAAAAAAATCTCAATGGCAAGTGCAAACAAGATAGAAGACACAGGGCAGCGCTGCTTGGTGCCCTTTGCTAAAGGAATGCATTCTGAAGTAAAAGGTCCTAGTTTAACATAAGCTAAATTATTATTGTAAATGTTTTTTTTTATTTAATAGAAGTGACAGAAGAGGAAAAGGCCAAACAAATTTGAGACTTTAAATAAATAATCCCACTTTAAAGAGTCAAAAGCTTTTTCAATGTCCAAAGCAATTACCAATGCTTCTTCATTTCCTCTGTTCAAATACTCAGTAAGAGTTAATATTCTTCTAATGTTGTCATGAGTATGTCAGTTATGCATAAAACCTGTTTGGTCATCATTGATAATATAAGATAAAGGTACTTTTAGCCTGTCCATGAAAATTACATGAAGAGCTTGTAAGCATTATTTAGAAGAGACGTGGTTCTATAAGAACTACAAATTTGAGAATCTTTATTATCTTTTAGAATGGGGGCAATTAACGAATATCTTCAATATGGAGGAATCTTGCCTTGAGTTTTAATTCCAATCAAAGTTTTACAGAAGAAATATGAGATTGATGGAGAAAAGAGTTTGTGTATTTCTATAATTATACCATCTAATCCAGGTGCTTTATCAGGCTTAAATTTTTTGTCGGTAACGTCTTTATAAGAAATTTGTGATTGAATATTTAATTTTAATTCCTCTGCTATTTTCCTAATGTTACTAGAAGGTAAGTTTAATTTTGAGAAATTGGCCTCAATGTTAATAGGATTATTTTGGTTTATATAATGATATTTAAAACTGTCAAGAATATCTCCTATGTCTGATACTTTTTTTGTATGTTTATATAATATTTTAACAATATTGTTAAACTTACAATGCATTTTGACTCTTCGTAAATAAGTTATGCAAGTGCTTAGCTGATAAAGAATAAGAATTCATTTTTTTCAACTTTCTATCACCATATTTGACTTATGTTGTAAAATATTAAGGTATTTCTTATTTAGTTCTTCAATTATTTTTATTATCAATTTTAGTTTTGGAAAAACTGGATTTAGCTATTAAAAGTTGGATGTTTTGTAATTCTGTATCATATTCTTTAAGTTTATTTTTAAACCAAGTTGTAAATTTTCCATAAATATAAGCTTTTAATGAATCCTAAATCATAACTATATTAACATCTGGTGTGGAATTTGTTTTGAGAAAAAAATGTATTTCCAAATTAGCCATGGTTTGAAATCTTTAATTTTAGATATGTAGGCTGGTATTCTGGATTAAAAAGTTAATCCTTTGAAGTCAGTTTGAAAATTAAGGATAAGAGCATCATGATCAGACATAGGACAAGGTATAATAGTGAAAAGTGAAATTCTGGTGTGTAAATCATGGGAAACCAAAATTCTATCTATTCTTGTTTGAGTGACAAATCTGTGATCTTGATGTGCAAATTTTAAAGGTTTAATATTCTTCACTGTAAATATATCAAATAAGTTAAAAGGCTCAATCCACTTTTTAAGAATTTTGCTGTGGAAGTAAGGCTTCATATTATTCTTTATTGTATTAATATTGTCAGAATTATCCAGAATACACTTATAGTCTCTTCCTAGTATTAAATTACCTTTATATGTATTTAAAATAAAATCTAATTTTTTGGCAATATTTACCCCCATACCAGGAAACCAATAAACATTAACCAATGTCCAAGTCCTACTATTGAACTTTAAGATGACAAGGGTAAGAAGACCATCTTGGTCTTCATGTTTGTAAATTATTTGAAAATTAATAATATTTTCCCAGTTATCATAACACTGCTATTATTGCTTTTAAAAGAGGATTGAGCAAGAGTTAAGAAGTTACCAAAATTCCCCAATATCTTTTCTATAGTTTTGAAGTGAGTTTCTTGGAAGAGAACAACTTGTACCTTATTATTATTGGATTATTTAACCAATTAGCATTTAAAGATAATCAAGTTAGATCCATATGTGTATGTATAAAGGATTAAGTTTGATAATATTTGTTACTGGAAAAAGAGACTATATAAGAAAATAAAGCAATTATTTAATGATACTGCTCTATTGAATCAAGAAAACAAAAATGACAAAATTAAGACTATTATGACAATGTTAATGAATGAATCTATATCCTCAATAGTAAAAAAAGATAAAACTTAAAGCATAAAACATAAAAGATAAAACATAAAACAATGCAGCTTCTCACTTTTCACTCTGAGCTGTCACAGAAAATAATTATTTGTTGCATTATAAATTTATTAGAAATATTAAATTCATTGTTTAAATTTTAAAACACTTTAAATGTTTAAAGTAAGTAAATTACTTCAAGTTCACAAACATATTATTATGAATCAATTATTCTTCCAGTAAAGGAGAAATTCAAACTCTATTATTACCGTAAGCAAGAATATTGTTCAATAACTCATATAATATTAACTACCATTCTGGTTATTGTTTATTGCTTGCATCTTTCCCTTTATCCTTTCTTTACTTCTCCTCATCTTATGTGACAGCTTAGACATCCCAGGTAGTGGCAAGTGACATGGCAATTAAGGTATAAGTCCAAAAAATACAAAGACAAGAGAGCCCCTAACAGTCTTCATAGGTACGAGGAATACTATTACTTTCAACCTTAAAATGGTGTGATGAAAGCAATTTGATCCTTCTTATACCTCTAAAGTAATGCTATTAATTTTATGATGGCACAATGATACATAAATCTACAATATAAGGCTGCATGTATCACTTAATGATAGTTGTATCTATCCTGAGATTTTATTCACTTTTACAAGCAAACATTATTCCTAACCTTTCTTTATGCCAAGAGACATCCAATTACTTTATACCAAAACCCTCATGAAATTTATAAAGACTATTAAATGCCAGAACACTATTAATATATAGTAAAGGATCCTCAAACACAGTTCATACTAGTGTATCCAAAAATTCAATAAAGAAATCTTATGAAATATAAAACTGTGATGTTCAAACCTTAGTGGATAATTGAAAATGTAAGAACATGAACCATTTACCATAAATTTCACTTTTTTAGCAATGTTACAACATAATATAAATACAACACTTACCAATTTACTTCTTAAATACATTTAACTAAGAAAAGTAATATAAATTCAAAAACTGAAAACCAGAGATATGAAAAAAAATCACCACTTTCAGATTAATCAAACCTGCTTACTCTGAAAACTTATATTTTGCAAATAAATTTGTATCCTTGTCATAAAACACACATATTAAGAATGTTATAAAAAGCGTTATGACCCTCTGTTTATTTTGTGAAGCTTCATAGCAGCAAATAAAGTAGATACGGACCATAGAAAACAGAAAGAGTGCCACTGCAGAAATCCCCACCATTTCCCTTTAAACATCACAGAGTAAGGAGAGATAGCATGGTTTGCAGTTGCAAGTAAAGGAAATCAATCACTATAATCTCACATGGAGCTTCACAAGGCAAGTGTAAAGCTTCAGTTTAAAGCATCCTACATGTCCAACTGACTAAAAATAAAAATGGATTTTTTTTTAAAGAAATGCAGTCAAGTGAAGGACAAAAAGGGAACCAACAGTGCACAGTAAATTTAAAGCATCTAAACACACTTAACTGCAATGTTACTGCTCCACCCTAGTATATGACTTCATACAACCACACAAAGCCCCAAAAGCATCTCTTTTTCTTCAAATACAGCATAAATTCAACATAATAAAAACTATTGTCAAATATAGTAAAGTAAGAGATGTCCATGATCTATACAATAGCAGATACATTCAAACACAAAAACAAAACCACAACACAGGGGATGGCTCAACTATAAAAGACAATACAAATTCAGCAACCAATCATTTATTACTAATTGGAACAAAGTAAACTACAATATTTATTATAGGAAGTGGCAAGGAACTATTGAAATTACCTGTCAGAATCTTAAGCAGGCTATTGGTATTTGAAACAAATCCATTATTGCTAATTATATTAAAATGAACCATGTAACTTATTATGGGAAATGCCAAGGAAATACATAAATTACCTGTAAAAATAACTGCTACATTAAGCCTGTGAATATTAATTGTTGGTATGAGTAACTTCCATGTTATTCACAAAAGATATTTAACAACTTAAAGTTATTTATGTTTGGCCGAATACTAATAAAAATTTCATTATGTGCTGCAAATCAGGAAAAAATTTAACTTTGACACATTAATAAGCAGAAGTCATTTGGAAGTTGATGCTCTGAGAGATTTAATATTATTATTTCCAATAGTAGAGTCAGTTTTTTCATCTTCTTGTTTTACATCAGTCCAGGAATTCTTTTTTGAATATCTTTTTAGAGAAGAAGAAGACCAGTCTATGTCTTCTGGGATGGATATTATAGCATTGTATTTGATAAAGGATGCTTCCTCTAGAGCATTAAAAGTTCTTATTTCTACTGTAAATGGTTATGGAATGTTATGAATGTATTCAATTATTGTGTTATTTCATCAAAATAAAAAACATTTGAGATAAAAAAAAAGTTCTTATTTCATTAGACGTCCTCGCCTTCAGATTTTTTTCAGAAAGGACAAATATTCTAATATTGCAACTTCTTTCTCTATTTTCAAGGTCACCTATTTTATTAAGAAGCCTTATAGATTAAAAATATCCTAAAAATTTGGTGTAAAAAGAAACAAATCTAAATACAGCCAAAATGTTATCTTAACATACCATAAGCCCAGGGAAATACTTGGAGTCAGTGTTGGCTACAGCCCAGTACAGGCATCATTTTCAAATCTAGGTGCTTAGGATTTCCCTTTCTCTTCCCCCATTGGCTGACCTGATGTGACTCACAGTGTAAGTATCTTCACTGTATGGATGTTTTACTGTTTTTGTGTGCAACTGAATGACCTGATGCTAAATTCTGATGCAGCACAGCCTGCTCAATTTTTATTGCAGAAGCTCTATAAGTAGCTAGTGACTTAACTGAATTTCTGTGGTAAAATTTGTGTTTAAACTGAACCTGTACCCAGAGAAAGTTATAATCAGGGTTACTACTTGCTGCATATGTTTGTAATGTTTAAATTGCTCACGACATTGAACAAGTGCTTTTATGACCTAAATAACTTGTGCCAGCTATACGTAAATTGCTTGTACAGAAAACTTTCCAGTTGTACAATTGTGAAGGATTAATTTAGTTTTTTTCTGATACATCTGTAAAATCTGGCAAGTGTTTATTTACTGCATTGCTCTCTTGCTAAGGTTTCTTAGCTATACATCCTGGTCCACTCTGAAGTGTGCTACTTTACCCCCCCCAAAAAAAAACCTTTCTCAATGAACTATTTTAAAATAACTACCTGTTGCTGCCTTAATGCTTACCCTAGAATCTCTGCTTCTCTCTTTTCCTAGTTAGCTCCACTAGCATACTGCAGCTGCTGCATAATGGTATCTACAGGATTGCAATTTGGCTACCACTCTCTCAACAAAAACTGTTTTTCTCCCAGCAATTAAACAGAGTAGGTTACACAAATAAAAACATTTGTTAAGCTTACTCTTACAGTGCTGGGTAACTAAGCGAGTCACTATTTTGGTCAGCCATAGGGCTCTTTTCAATTTGTGTTTACCTCCTTCCCCTGTAACAAAAGTACACTGACCCTTACATTAGTGTCTCTGACCCTAATTTTTACAAGTATACCTTGTACCTGTCTGGCTTTCTACACTAACATAGATTTCCTGTATCAAAGTTTTACTTGTCTGACATTGAACAAGTAACCCTTGTAAAAATCCCCAAAAGTGTATAATCTTGGTCTGTCTTTCCTGATAAACATAAATAACATTAAGTGCTGAGTGCAGGTTTTAGGCCCTTACATTAAACTTACCTCTGGTGTGGTGTCTTGAGTTAATCAAGGTCCCCCTCTTACCACTCCTACTGCCTTCTCTCTTCCTCCACCCCCATTTTTCCTCAAACAGGTTAAACTGCTACAACAGTAATTGCACCCTGCACTCCCTCACATAGCCCAGAAAATTATTCCCTGCAGCTATTAATTTATCCTGAAAGTGTATAACCTATAGATTAAAAATAGCCTAAAAAATGGTGTAAAAAGAAACAAATCTAAATACAGCCAAAACATTAACTTAACATACCATAAGCCCAGGGAAATACTTGGAGTTAGTGTTAGCCCCGCTCTGCTTGCGCTCGCTGTGCTTGGGCTTACGCTGCTCCACTCCCTGCCCCCAATTCTCACCCACCTCCACTACTCCTACATTTAAACTATGCTCAGTCACACCCCTCATACTAAGATCCAATCATTGAACAGCCCTCCCCACACCTATTTTTCTTCTCTTCCATTCTTCCATACCCTGTTAGCAGAATCAACCATCAAATTTGGCCCACGCCCCTAACAAATGCAAACAAGTAAAAAAAATACTAATTACCCTAATGCCTATACTGTTCTATTCTATCTTATTGCCTATGAACAAATACTTGACCATGGTATTCACTACCCACAGGGTCAAACAGACACCCATGACTACACACATAACACCAAGCACTGTGCCATCCCCAGCAAACCGAATATATGACCCTCAATAATATATCCCCCCTGTAAAACCACAAAACACAATCCTAAAGACAAAGACTATATAAAACTAATAAACAAATTCCTAAACTTTAGAATATCCTGTCACTATAATCTTATAACATATGGGGATATTCATCCCAACCCTGGCCCACCAACACCCAATAACCTCCTCTCCCCTACCACAACCCCCACAGTCAAGCTACCCCTTTTTACACCTACTAGTTCCCTTCTAGCACTTCACCTAAATATTAGAAGTATTAACAATAAAATTCCCAACCTACACACGCTCCTAACAACCCACATCCCAGACATTATGTGTCTTATGGAAACATAGCTAAAACCTAGTACTACCGACAATGAGATACTACCCCCAGGATATAATATACACTTGTTAGACTGTACTAACAAAGTACTACTGACAATGAGATACTACCTCCAGGATACAATATTCACCGGTTAGACCGTACTAACCTAGTACTACTGACAATGAGATACTATGCCCAGGATATAATATACACCACTTAGACCGTACTAACCTAGTACTACCAACAATGAGATACGATCCCCAGGATATAATACACAACGCTTAGACCGTACTAACCTAGTACTACCGACAATGATATACTAACACCAGGATACAATATTCACCGGTTAGAACGTACTAACCTAGTACTACTGACAATGAGATACTACCCCCAGGATATAATATACACCGGTTAGAGTGTACTAACCTAGTACTACCGACAATGAGATACTATCCCCAGGATATAAAATACACTGGTTAGAGTGTACTAACCTAGTACTACCGACAATGAGATACTATCCCAGGATATAATATACACTGGTTAGACTGTACTAACCTAGTACTACTGACAATAAGATACTAGCCCAGGATATAATATTCACTGGTTCGAATGTACAAACCTAGTACTACCGACAATGAGATACTATCCCCAGGATATAATATACACCGGTTAGACCGTACTAACCTAGTACTACTGACAATGAGATACTATCCCCAGGATATAATATTCAATGGTTAGAGTGTACTAACCTAGACTACCGACAATGACATACTACCTCCAGGATATAATATTCACTGGTTAGACCGTACTAACCTGGTACTACTGATAATGAGATACTACCTCCAGGATATAATATTCAATGGTTAGACCATACTAACCTAGTACTACTGACAATGAGATACTACTCCCAGGATATAATATTCACCGGTAAGACCGTACTAACCTAGTACTACCGACAATGAGATACTATCCCCAGGATATAATATTCACCGGTTAGACCGTACTAACCTAGTACTACTGACAATGAGATACTACCTCCAGGATACAATATGCACTGGTTAACCCGTACTAACCTAGTACTACCGACAATGAGATACTACCTCCAGGATACAATATTCACCGGTTAGACCATGCAAACCTAGTACTACCGACAATGAGATACTACCGCCAGGATATAATATTCACCGGTTAGAACATACTAACCTAGTACTACTGACAAAGAGATACTACCCCCAAGATATAATATTCACCAGTTAGACCCTACTAACCTAGTACTACTGACAATGAGATACTACCCCCAGGATATAATATTCATTGGTTAGAGTGTACTAACCTAGTACTACCGACAATGAGATACTATCCCCAGGATGTAATATACACCTGTTAGACCATACTAACCTAGTACTACTGAAAATGAGGTACTACCTCCTGGATATAATATTCATCCAGTTAGACCGTACTAACCTAGTACTACTGACAATGAGATACTATCCCCAGGATATAATATTCACCGGTTAGACGGTACTAACCTAGTACTACTGAAAATGAGATACTATCCCCAGGATATAATATTCACCGGTTAGACCGTACTAACCTAGTACTACCGACAATGAGATACTACCCCCATGATATAATATTCACTGGTTAGACAGAACTAACTTGTACTACTGACAATGAGATACTATCCCCAGGATATAATATTCACCGGTTAGACCATACTAACCTAGTACTACTGACAATGAGATACAACCTCCAGGATATAATATTCACCGGTTAGACCGTACTAACCCAGTACTACTGACAATGAGATACTACCCCCAGGATATAATATTCACAGATTAGGCCGTACTAACCTAGTACTACTGATAATTAGATACTACCTCCAGGATACAATATTCACCAGTTAGACCGTACTAAACAAGTACTACCGACAATGAGATACTACCTCCAGGGTATAATATACACCAGTTAGACCGTACTAACCTAGTACTACCGACAATGAGATACTACATCCAGGATACAATATTCACCGGTTAGACCATACTAACCTAGTACTACCGACAATGAGATACTACCTCCAGGATACAATATTCACCAGTTAGACCATAATAACCCAGTACTACTGACAATGAGATACTATCCCCAGGATATAATATACACTGGTTAGTCCACACTAACCTAGTACTACCGACAATGAGATACTACCCCGAAGATATAATATTCACCAGTAAGACGGTACTAACCTAGTACTATTGACAATGAGATACTATCCCCAGGACATAATATACACCGGTTAGACCGTACTAACCTACTACTACAGACAATAAGATACTTCCCCCAGGATATAATATTCACCGGTTAGACCGTACTAACCTGGTACTACCGACAATGAGATACTACCCCCAGCATATAATATTCGCCAGTTAGACCGTACTAACCTAGTACTACCGACAATGAGATACTATCCCCAGGATATAATATTCACCGGTTAGACCATACTAACCTAGTACTACCGACAATGACATACTACCCCCAGGATATAATATTCACCGGTTAGACCGTACTAACCTAGTACTACTGACAATGAGATACTACCCCCAGCATATAATATTCACCAGTTAGACCGTACTAACCTAGTACTACCGACAATGAGATACTATCCCCAGGATATAATATTCACCGGTTAGACCATACTAACCTAGTACTACTGACAATGACATACTACCCCCAGGATATAACATTCACCGGTTAGACCAAACTAACCTAGTACTACCGACAATGAGATACTATCCCCGGGATATAATATTCACCAGTTAGACCATACTAACCTAGTACAACCAAAAATGAGATACTACCCCCAAGATATAATATTCACCGGTTAGACCGTAGTAACCTAGTACTACCAACAATGAGATACTACCCCCAGGATATAATATTCACCGGTTAGACCGTACTAATCTAGTACTACTGACAATGAGATACTATCCCCAGGATATAATATTCACCGGTTAGACCGTACTAACCTAGTACTACTGACAATGAGATGTTATCCCCAGGATATAATATTCATCGGTTAGACAGTACTAACCTAGTACTACTGACAATGAGACACTACGTCCAGGATATAATATTCACCGGTTAGACCGTACTAACCTAGTACTACTGACAATGAGATACTATCCCCAGGATATAATATACAATGGTTAGACCGTACTAACCTAGTACTACCGACAATGAGTTACTATCTCCAGGATATAATATACACCGGTTAGACCATACTAACCTAGTATTACTGACAATGAGATACTATCTCCAGGATATAATACACACCAGTTAGACCATACTAACCTAGTACTACTGACAATGAGATACTACATCCAGGATACAATATTCACCGGTTAGACCATACTAACCTAGTACTACTGATAATGAGATACTACCTCCAGGATATAATATTCACCGGTTAGACCATACTAACCTAGTACTACTGACAATGAGATACTACCTCCAGGATATAATATTCACCGGTTAGACCGTACTAACCTAGTACTACTGACAATGAGATACTACCCCCAGGATATAATATTTTCCGGTTAGAGTGTACTAACCTAGTACTATTGATAATGAGATACTACCCCCAGGATATAATATTCACCAGTTAGATCGTACTAACCTTGTACTACTGACAATGAGATACTACCTCAAGGATATAATATTCACTGGTTAGACCGTACTAACCTAGTACTACTGATAATGAGATACTACCTCCAGGATATAATATTCACCGGTTAGAACGTACTAACCTAGTACTACTGATAATGAGATACTACCTCCAGGACATAATATTCACTGGTTAGACAGTACTAACCTAGTACTACTGACAATGAGATACTACCCCCAGGATACAATATTCACCGGTTAGACCGTACTAACCTAGTACTACTGACAATGAGATACCACCTCCAGGATATAATATTCACCAGTTAGACTGTACTAACCTAGTACTACTGATAATGAGATATAACCTCCAGGATATAATATTGACGGGTTAGACTGTACTAACCTAGTACTACTGATAATGAGAAACTACCTCCAGGATATAATATTCACCGGTTAGACCGTACTAACCAAGTACTACTGATAATGAGATACTACCTCCAGGATATAATATTCACCGGTTAGACCGTACTAACCTAGTACTACTGATAATGAGATACTACCTCCAGGATATAATATTCACTGGTTAGACCGTACTAACCTAGTACTACTGATAATGAGATACCACCTCCAGGATATAATATTCACCGGTTAGATCTTACTAACCTAGTACTACTGACAATGAGATACTACCTCCAGGATATAATATTCACCGGTTAGACCGTACTAACCTAGTACTACTGATAATGAGATACCACCTCCAGGATATAATATTCACCGGTTAGATCGTACTAACCTAGTACTACTGACAATGAGATACTACCTCCAGGATATAATATTCACCGGTTAGACCACACTAACCTAGTACTACTGATAATGAGATACTATCCCCAGGATATCATATTCACCGGTTAGACCGTACTAACCTAGTACTACTGACAGTGAGATACTACTTCCAGGATATAATATTCACCGGTTAGACCGCACTAACCTAGTACTACTGATAATGAGATACTATCCCCAGGATATAAGATTCACCGGTTAGATCTTACTAACCTAGTACTACTGACAATTAGATACTACCGCTAGGATATAATATTCAGCGGTTAGACCGTACTAACCTAGTACTACTGATAATGAGATACCACCTCCAGGATATAATATTCACCGGTTAGATTGTACTAACCTAGTTCTACTGACAATGAGATACTACCTCCTGGATATAATATTCACCAGTTAGACCGCACTAACCTAGTACTACTGATAATGAGATACTATCCCCAGGATATAATATTCACCGGTTAGACCGTACTAACCTAGTACTACTGACAATGAGATACTACCTCCAGGATATAATATTCACCGGTTAGAACGCACTAACCTAGTACTACTGATAATGAGATACTATCCCCAGGATATAATATTCACCGGTTAGGCCGTACTAACCTAGTACTACTGATAATGAGATACTACCTCCAGGATATAATATTCACCGGTTAGACCGTACTAACCTAGTACTACTGATAATGAGATACTACCTCCAGGATACAATATTCACCTGTTAGACTGTACTAACCTAGTACTACTGATAATGAGATACTACCTTCAGGATATAATATTCACTGGTTAGACCATACTAACCTAGTACTACTGATAATGAGATACTACCTCCAGGATATAATATTCACCGGTTAGATCATACTAACCTAGTACTACTGATAATGAGATACTACCTCCAGTATATAATATTCACCTGTTAGACCGTACTAACCTAGTACAACTAACAATGAGATACTACCTCCAGGATATAATATTCACTGGTTAGACCCTACTAACTTAATACTACTAACAATGAGATACTACCTCCAGGATATAATATACACTGGTTAGACCGTACTAACCTACTACTGACAATGAGATACTATCCCCAGGATATAATATTCACTGGTTAGACCGTACTAACCTAGTACTACTAACAATGAGATACTACCTCCAGGATATAATATACACTGGTTAGACCGTACTAACCTAGTACTACTGATAATGAGATACTACCCCCAGGATATAATATTCACCGGCTAGACCGTACTAACCTAGTATTACTGACAATGAGATACTATCCCCAGGTTATAATATTCACTGGTTAGACTGTACTAACCTAGTACTACTGATAATGAGATACTACCCCCAGGATATAATATTCACCGGTTAGACCGTACTAACCTAGTACTACTGACAATGAGATACTATCCCCAGGATATAATATTCACTGGTTAGACCGTACTAACCTAGTACTACTGATAATGAGATACTACCTCCAGGATACAGTATTCACCAGTTAGACCGTACTAACCTAGTACTACTGATAATGAGATATTACCTCCAGGATACAATATTCACTGGTTAGGATGTACTAACCTTGTACTACTGATAATGAGATACTACCTCCAGGATACAATATTCACCGGTTAGACCGTACTAACCTAGTACTACTGATAATGAGATACTACCTCCAGGATACAATATTCACCAGTTAGACCGTACTAACCTAGTACTACTGATAATGAGATACTATCCCCAGGATATAATATTCACCGGTTAGACCGTACTAACCTAGTACTACTGACAATGAGATACTACCTCCAGGATATAATATTCACCGGTTAGCCCGCACTAACCTAGTACTACTGATAATGAGATACTATCCCCAGGATATAAAATTCAGCGGTTAGGCCGTACTAGCCTAGTACTACTGATAAAGAGATACTACCTCCAGGATATAATATTCACCGGTTAGACCATACTAACCTAGTACTACTGATAATGAGATACTACCTTCAGGATATAATATTCACCGGTTAAACCATACTAACCTAGTACTACTGATAATGAGATACTACCCCCAGGATATAATATTCACCGGTTAGACCGTACTAACCTAGCACTACTGACAATGAGATACCATCCCCAGGATATAATATTCACTGGTTAGACTGTACTAACCTAGTAATACTGACAATGAAATACTACATCCAGGATATAATATTCACTGGTTAGACCGTACTAACCTAGTACTACTAACAATGAGATGCTACCTCCAGGATATAATATACAG
>NC_056751.1:768772434-768916084 GCF_019279795.1 Protopterus annectens
TATAATATTCACCGGTTAGACTGTACTAACCTAGTACTACTGACAATGAGATACTATCCCCAGGATATAATATTCACTGGTTAGACCGTACTAACCTAGTACTACTGATAATGAGATACTACCCCAAGGATATAATATTCACCGGTTAGACCGTACTAACCTAATACTACTGATAATGAGATACTACCTCCAGGCTATAATATTCACTGGTTATACCGTACTAACATAGTACTGCTGATAATGAGATACTACCTCCAGGATATAATATTCACCGGTTAGACCGTACTAACCTAGTACTACTGATAATGAGATACTACCTCCAGGATACAATATTCACCGGTTAGACTGTACTAACCTAGTAGTACTGATAATGAGATACTACCTCCTGGATATAATATTCACCGGTTAGACCCTACTAACCTAGTACTACTGACAATGAAATACAACCCCAGGATATAATATTCACTGGTTAGACCGCACTAACCTAGTACTACTGATAATGAGATACTACCTCCAGGATATAATATTCACTGGTTAGACCGCACTAACCTAGTACTACTGATAATGAGATACTACCTCCAGGATATAATATTCACCGGTTAGACCGTACTAACCTAGTACTACTGATAATGAGATACTACCTCCAGGATATAATATATACCGGTTAGACCGTACTAACCTAGTACTTCTGACAATGAGATACTACCTCCAGGATATAATATTCACCCGTTAGATCGTACTTACCTAGTACTATTGATAATGAGATACTAACTCCTGGATATAATATACACCGGTTAGGCCGTACTAACCTAGTACTACTTATAATGAGATACTACCTCCAGGATATAATATTCTCCGGTTAGACCGTACTAACCTAGTACTACTGACAATGAGATACTATCCCCAGGATATAATAATCACCGGTTCGACCATACTAACCTAGTACTACTGACAATGAGATACTATCCCCCAGCATACAATATTCACTGGTTAGACCGTACTAACCTAGTACTACTGATAATGAGATACTACCTCCAGGATATAATATTCACCGGTTAGACCGTACTAACCTAGTACTACTGATAATGAGATACTACCCCCAGGATATAATATTCACCGGTTAGATCGTCCTAACCTAGTACTACTGCTAATGAGATACTACCCCCAGGATATAATATTCACCGGTTAGACTGTACTAACCTAGTAGTACTGATAATGAGATACTACCTCCTGGATATAATATTCACCGGTTAGACCCTACTAACCTAGTACTACTGACAATGAAATACAACCCCAGGATATAATATTCACTGGTTAGACCGCACTAACCTAGTACTACTGATAATGAGATACTACCTCCAGGATATAATATTCACTGGTTAGACCACACTAACCTAGTACTACTGATAATGAGATACTACCCCCAGGATATAATATTCACCGGTTAGACCGTCCTAACCTAGTACTACTGATAATGAGATACTGCCTCCAGGATACAATATTCACCTGTTAGACTGTATTAACCTAGTAGTACTGATAATGAGATACTACATCCATGATATAATATTCACTGGTTAGACCGTACTAACCTAGTACTACTGACAATGAAATACAACCCCAGGATATAATATTCACTGGTTAGACCGCACTAACCTAGTACTACTGATAATGAGATACTACCTCCAGGATATAATATTTACCGGTTAGACCGTACTAACCTAGTACTACTGACAATGAGATACTACCTCCAGGATATAATATTCCCCGGTTAGATCGTACTTACCTAGTACTATTGATAATGAGATACTAACTCCTAGATATAATATACACAGGTTAGACCGTACAATCCTAGTACTACTGATAATGAGATACTATCTCCAGGATATAATATTCACCGGTTAGACTGTACTAACCTATTACTACTGACAATGAGATACTATATACCTCCGGGATATAATATTAACCGGTTAGACCGTACTAACCTAGTACTACTGATAATGAGATACTACCTCCAGGATATAATATTCACCGGTTAGACCGTACTAACCTAGTACTACTGACAATGAGATACTACCTCCAGGATACAATATTCACCTGTTAGAACGTACTAACCTAGTACTACTGAGAATGAGATACTATCCCCAGGATATAATATTCACCGGTTAGACCGTACTAACCTAATACTACCGACAATGAGATACTATCTCCAGGATATAATATATACCGGTTAGACCGTACTAATCTAGTACTACTGACAATGAGATACTATCCCCAGGATATAATATTCACCGGTTAGACCGTACTAACCTAGTACTACTGACAATGAGATACTATCCCCAGGATATAATATTCACTGGTTAGACGGTGTCACTAACACAGGATGTGGGAGAGAAGTCCTTTACAGAAACACTCTGTTAGTAGAGACACCGTTCAACAATGCTGACCTCCTCATAACCAAATTACAGCTTAACCAGTACAAATGTTTAAACATTGTCTGTGGATACATTCCACCAGGCAAAAACTTAAATACCCTAGAGGTTATCCTGTACTGGTTATCCACTACTTATCCCCAAGAAACCATAGTTCTTGGAGACTTTAACACTGACTGGCACCCCTGCTCCTCTGAACCCCCCCTCACTCCTATAAACTTATCTGGGTTTAAACAGACCATAACCTCTCCCACTAGGATAAACAAACCAACCAACAGGGAAAGTATCCTGGACTGGATCCTAGTTAACAACCAACCCCATCTGTATACTGCTGGCACTCTCCCTGACAATTTTAGCGACCATTTTCTAACCTATGTCATAAAACATATGGTAGGAAACCCTCACCACACCAAATAAAAAACAGTGAGAAACAGAAAAAATCTTGACACCGCAATATTCCTAAATGAACTGCAAATAGTTGACTGGTCAACACTAAAAAATCTACCATTAGAAGAGGCTGTAGCTCACTTTTACACTAAATTCCTAAATATCCTTGACTCCCATGCTCCAGCACTTACAATAAAATCTAGATCAAACACAGCACCATGGCTCACAAAAGAGACCAAATCTAAAATCAAAGCTAGAAACAGAGCCTGGGCCAGCTGGAGAAAGACCAAAGCCCCACTTGACCATCTAAAATATTGTCAATTCAGGAATGACACAAAAAAATCTATTTTACTGGATAAAAAAAGCTTCTACCATAATCTCCTCTAAAACACCAAAACAACTCCCAAAAGTTCTGGGCAGGCTTAAATCACCTACTTCATCCAGGACATTCTACCAACCCAACCCCGGCTAACCATACACATAGTTCCCCAGAGACCATAGCTAGCGCTTATAACTTTTTCACCAAAACAATCCAATCCCTAGCAAATCACCTAACCTCCACAAACTTAAACCACATGCCTAATTTATCCTCAAATCACCCCAAATTTAGCCTCCAACCAATATCCACTAGTTTTATCAAAATTCTCCTAAAAAAACTAAAACCTACCTCCCTCGCTGCTGATCTCCTCCCTGCAAAGTACCTACAAATAGCTGCAGATGCCATTGCATATCCCATATCTATCCTTATCAACAGAACCTTATCCGCAAATGCTATTCCCTTCCTCTGGAAAATATCTCACGTCATCCCACTCCATAAAGGTGGTAGCTCCTCAGACATATCCAACTATAGACCCATTGCCATTCTTTCCCCACTAGCCAAAATAATGGAAAAATGTGTACACAAGCAACTAATGCAATACCTTTCACAGAATAACTTACTATCCGACTCCCAGCCTGGCTACAGGCCATACCACAGCACCACCTCAACCCTCCTTTCCTTTACTAGTGCCATAAACAATAACTGAAATAACAATAGGCTAACATCCACCCTCTTCCTTGACCTATAAAAAGCCTTTGATATGGTCAACTATGAACTTCTCATTCTTTCTCTAAAATCCATTTCCCTCAACACGTACACTATCCAGTGGTTCCAGTCCTACCTAACTGGTAGACAACGGGCAGTACTATGGCAGGACAAACTCTCCAGTCAGCTACCTCTCACACTTGGTGTCCCTCAAGGCTCCATACTAGGCCCACTACTCTTCTCTATTTTTATCAATAATCTTCACACTGCTATCCCTAAAGCTACCTGTATTCAATATGCAGATGATTCCACTCTCATCTGTTCAGCCACCTCCCCATCCGAACTACAAATCTTAACCCAAAATACATTTAACACTATTGAGAACTGGCTCACCAACCAACGCCTACTACTGAACCTCAGTAAAACTAAACTTCTACTCTTCATCCCCTCTAGTAGATCTGCCACACTTTCATTCTCTGTCATGTCTAACAATAGCACCACTATCTCCCCAGATCAACACACTAAACTTCTAGGGGTTATCATAGACAATAATCTCAAATTTGACCTACAGGTCAACAAAACCGTACAGACCATCAATAAGAAGCTTGGATCACTGTATAGTAACAAGATACTCTTAACCCCACTGGCTAGGACTGAAATCGCCCAATCACACCTACTTTCTACTCTTTTATATGCCTCACCTGTACTCTCAAACCTCAGTAAAACTGAACTAAGTAAGCTGTCCCATACCTACAACCATATTGCCAGATTCGTCACTGGCTCCACCTATAGAATCCATCACTGCCAGAACCTGAAACAACTAGAATGGCTAGAACTGCCCAGCTTAATTCAATTCAATTCAATCAACTCTTAATAGTGCAGAAAGTTCTGTACCACCCTAAAGATAGCCCCTCTCTTATAAATATTATTAAGCCATATAGCAACCTGAGATCCCTACGGTCAGCCCACAAATTACTGGTCCAAACCCACAAAGCTAATAAATCAGCTGGTGAATCCCTGTTCACCAACTTTGTTGGCAAAACCTGGAATGCCTTGCCAAACTATATAACCATATAATCCTCCAAAAGTCTCTTCAAAAAAAAACCTCAGACATCTCAAATTGAACTGGCTATGCCCATGTACCAACCCGGATTACGTTATAAAACAATAGCTTAATCGGTAATTATCATAGCATAATTAGTAATTATCATAACATCTACCTACATCACCATGCTATGTATACAATCTTACTTGTAATTGCATCTGTCCATGAGAACTGTGAGTCCCTGCTAGGGACTAACTGTGAGTAACATTCTTACTTGTAATTGTGTCTGTCCATGAGAACTGTGAGTCCCTACTAGGGAACATAACTAAACCAATGTACATAAGATATATTACCACTTTGTTTTTATATATTATAACTGTTTTCTAACTTCTTGTGTAACCTTTGTATGTCTGTCCATGAGAACTGTGAGTCCCTACTAGGAAACACTTCTAAACCAATGTGCATAAGGTATATTACCACTTTTTTTATATATTCTAATTGTTTTATAACTTCTTGTGTAACCTTTTGTATGTTTGACTATGTGGAGCTTTTCGCCCCAGGCATCCACTGAAAATGGACATGTATCCAGTCAGACTATCCTGGTAAACAAATGTAAAATAAAATAAATAAATAAATAAATATATTATGTTTAAGGAGAAAGTCAGATTAAGATTTGTTTTCTTTAAGTCTTTCATCAATATAATTTAAGGAAGTTTCAGTCAGATATTTAGCTTGGTGTTGCTGTAGTAGTTCTTTAAAGACTTCAGTTTGTTAGTTTTCTCTAAGGTTTACTAAGTTTTCTTAAAATCCATCTGTCCTCAAAGACAATTCTTGAAGAGTGGAAGTCACCAAATGTAAATCTTTCCTTAAGGATGTGTCAGTGTGGAATTGCCTAGAGCTGTTCATTTTCATCTGATGAAGTAGTTTTATTTGGGGGAAAACCACCAAAACTGGAAAAGTTGAAGATTAGGTTGTTATTAATAAATTCTGACAAATTTACTTAAAAATAATTATTTCCCAGTTTTTGAAAGTAGTTCTGTAGAGGTCTAAAAGTTTGTTGCATTCAGATGTCCATCTTAGCAATACCCCGATGAGTGAAATTTCTGATCACTACAGTAATTCCATCATAAACATTCAGTCTCTACAAAAAGACACACACACACACACACACACACACACACACACACACACACACACACACACACACACACACACACACGTACTCATACACATACACTCACTATTCAGTTAAGCAAAGAGACAGTTTTTATCAGTATTAAATAAAAATATAAGTCACTTTGAATAAGTGCTTTGACCAAAACTAACTGTGAAATTTTATGATATTGCAATACCCAGACTGTCCAAATGTCCAGTATTGTTTCCTAAAAAAATGAAAATATGCTTGTGATAAGATTAACAAAACAAGAACCAGATACACTTCAGTCACTGAATGTAATAAATCATACACAAAGAGAATTTAACAAGGGAGCAGGGACAACCCAAAAGACTAAAGTTCCAAGTTTTAAAATGAAATCAAGCCAACCAAAACTCTCATAAATCAGGCAGTGTAACTTTCAAAGTAATTAGTTATTCCACTCTGAAAAAAGAGATATTTGCCTCCCTGAACTTTGTAAGGAATTTGTGACTGCATCACTCCTACCGTGGGCCAGCATAACAACATTTCAAATAGGTGGCTAAAATTATTAAAGTACTAATCAGATGGTCATTGTCCATGGTGGAGTGAAGAGTCTAAGATCTCCCATCTTGATGTAATGGGATGCAGGGAAACATTCCAGCAAGTAATGGAAACCTTATCAGCTGTGAAAATTCTTCCCATCACCTCATATGGAAATAGCTAATAATGGTAACATTTTACCATTCAGTCAATAGCTGAGGACATGGTCTCAAGCAGGGAATTCAGTGTGTGCCAGCATGCAATCAAATGTAGAAACAGAGAGAGCATGTTTTTTAACTCATGAACCTCATCCCTCTATGGAAAAATAAGTAATGAATAGGACATTTTGCATTAATATAGTGTATTTTTTATCTCTTAAAAACACAAAAATAGACAAGACAACTTAATCAGTTGAATGCATTTTGCTGGAAGATCCAAACCTAAATTAGTGATTTACAAATGTTTTCTCGGGTTAAACAATGCAAATACATGCATTACTATTAAAACATGTCTTACACATCCAAAACACTCAGAACAAATTCCAGAGTATAACCTCTTATCATTGCTGCAGATCTGATGGGGTAGGTGATGGTGTCTCAATACAGAGTATAACCTCTTGTCATTGCTGCAGATCTGATGGGGTAGGTGATGGTGTCTCAATACAGAGTATAACCTCTTACCATTGCTGCAGATCTGATGGGGTAGGTGATGGTGTCTCAATACAGAGTATAACCTCTTGTCATTGCTGCAGATCTGATGGGGTAAGTGATGGTGTCTCAATACAGAGTATAACCTCTTACCATTGCTGCAGATCTGATGGGGTAGGTGATGGTGTCACAATACAGAGTATAACCTCTTGTCATTGCTGCAGATCTGATGGGGTAGGTGATGGTGTCTCAATACAGAGTATAATCTCTTATCATTGCTGCAGATATGATGGGGTAGGTGATGATGTCTCAATACGGAGTATAACCTCTTATTATTGCTGTAGATCTGATGGGGTAGGTGATGGTGTCTCAATACGGAGTATAACCTCTTATCATTGTTGCAGATCTGATGGAGTACATGATGGTGTCTCAATACGGAGTATAACCTCTTATCATTGCTGCAGATCTGATGGGGTAGGTGATGGTGTCTCAATACGGAGTATAACCTCTTGTCATTGCTGCAGATCTGATGGGGTAGGTGATGGTGTCTCAATACAGAGTATAACCTCTTATCATTGCTGCAGATCTGATGGGGTAGGTGATGGTGTCTCAATAGTTGTAAAAAGACTAAAATGCCAGAAGACAAGAAAATAAGTCAGAATTAAAATGTGCTCAAATATCAGTATTTATTTTGTATTTTGTGATTGTTTAGTTGCTTTCCTGTTTATTTAAATGTTTATTTCTTAAACATTTATTTGTAACAAGATAAAAAAAATCATAAAAATGAAGTTAAAACATAAAACATAAACAAAAAACTAACCTCAGCCGCTGTATACACATCAGACTCATTTTCCATGAAGAAGTAATTTCTCTCTGTGCATATTTGTCATTTACTTAACATTAAATCTAATTCTTTCAGTAATTTCCCTCTCTAGAAATATTTGATGCCTCATGTGATTCTTTCTTGAACCATTGAATTATGTAACATCAAATTCTTATTTTTTGCCTTATTTAATACACTGACATAAACATTATTAAACTTTGTGCAACCTTGTGTGTCCTGAAGAATACATGATATATATAGCGGTTTCAGCACTCTTTTCTTGGTTCACAGTAACTCTGAAATTTCTTTCTCAGCACTACAATCTTCCCCATTTTTCCCTCTCATAAAACTCACATTATTATATACATATAAGCATCTTCTTCAGCACCATGTGGAAATGTAGCATGTTACCCATTTCTTAGCTTTACTTATATTCTCATCGTATTCACAAATACAACAAATGTGTGAGGTCATGATTTCTCATTTCAAGGCAAATTACTCTGAAGTGAGAGTTTACAAAGCAGCTGTAAGTGAAGCATTTTCTCTCTCTGTCCTCTCCTCATATTTCTAACTTCCAAAATAGAAAAACGCTTGTTTTTTATCTGTACATAAATGTTTTACTTACATGTTTTTTTTTCATCTGAAATGCCTGTACTTTTAATATGTTTAGACTACATGAATCTCACTTTTGTACATCATTACCTAGGATTAGAAATGTTATGTCTTTTTTAACAAACTGTATATTATCTCTGTATTTGTCACTGTTCTACTACTTTATTTACTTTTGTGTAACTATTGTAAAATTGTCTCTATCCTGTGGAGCTTTTTTCCCTGGCCTCCACTGAAAATGGGCTCTTCCAGGCCCAGTGGACTACCACAGTCATCAAACTGCAATAAATAATACATAAATAAATGAGCAATGAAATGTCTTATGTTAAATTAATTCTAATGTCACATACTTTGGTATTCAGGATGGTATAAATAAAGAAATGGACAGATACTGTTTGTGGCTATATTTATGATATGCATTTCAGACTGTGTTGGTTTCATGGTACCAGACCACATAATGCAATTCTGAATTCTGGCACAGGTTTGGTGTTACAATGTCCTTAAAGCGGCATTAATTTACTGCAAGTAATAAGCAATGGGGATGGAAATCATCGTCTTCAGAAGTATCATTTTCTAAACCATTTGCCCTGATAAGTGCTGCTGTAGAAATAAGTTGAACGGGGTATATTCAATTTTCCTATTTACAGCACCAGCTTGCAGCTCATCCTGTGGTATCTCATGTATTGCCTGGCAATCCCTATAGCATGCCCTTGGACATACTCTCAGTGAGGTCAGCCTGTTTTACCTGCTATACAGATACTCAGGGGGTATCTTCACAAGCTGTCAAATGACCTCTGCAGTCTCCTCCCAATACTGGGGGAGCAAAGGCTGTACTCCAAAGTCCTTGAAGAGTTGTCAGCGTGTCATGGACAGTGAATATAGACACCCCATGACTGGACGTCATCTCTTGCCCTTATTGCCATTCTCTTACCTTTTTGGTTACTACCTGGTGCTCATGACCATAATAATAAAACTCACAAAGTAGGCTCTTCCTTCCACATACCATAACGCCTTGTAATCTTCAGACAGAATAAAGAGTACCTTTAGCACAGTTTCAAAGTGCTGGAAAGACAGTGTTGGTAACAGGATTTATTTATTTATTTTTTTTATTTTACATTTGTTAACCGGGATGGTCCGACTGGATACATGTCCTTTTTCAGCGGAGGCCCGGGGAGAAAAGCTCCAACAGAGTTACATTGATAATTAGGTACAGTAAATGAGCTGAAAGAACTTAACAAAAACATAGGCTAGTTACATACAAATACAAGACTGCCAATACTATTTCTGAGATTACTACAAATGTAACATTAATAACATATTAGCAAGGACGGTAGGCAGTATAATGACATAGAGTTAGACAGGATACATATTTCTTTATCACAGTATACAAAGCACTTATCATCTTAGCTAGTTGTTTATGTTTTAGTTAATGGCACAGAGCTAGTCTGGGTTTGAGCAAGGACATAGCCAGTGTGACTTGAAGTAGAGTTTTAGACTATTTTTGAATTGACTTAGAGAAGTTGCAAGCGTGATGTTATTTGGGAGAGAGTTCCATATTTTACCAGTGGTGTTGGCAAATAGTGCGTAACCACCTAGGTTGAGAGATTTAGTAGTTTGGACAAGGAGTCTGTTTGCTGAGCGAAGGCAGCTTAGATTGAAGTAGGGAGTCATTAAGTTTTTTAGTGCTGGGGTATTCTCAGGTTGTTTAGGGATTTTGAAGGCCTCTATGAGTTGGGACTGGTGATCCATCCAAGCTTTTTCAGGTTAGTACAGTGGTGTGTTCTCTTTCATTTCTTTCATTTTTTTTCTTTCTCTTTCTGGAAGGATTTCTTCCAGAGTTCTTAGAAAAAAAATCCTAGCCTTCTCACTCATTTGTTTTTCTCTAGAGACAACCAGTCTGAAGAGCTGCTGCTCTGGTCCACAGGTTCCCCTTAAGTGATGGTGAGTGATCACTTCTCTGGGCTTTCCTTGGCCAATACCTCCTCAGTCAGTCATTCGCTAACAGCACCTGGCCATTACTTATTCTAGCCAGCTCTTATCTTAATTAAAGATAAAGACGAGTATACTAACATTTCAGGTAAAGCAGTAACATCATAATGTATAATGATAGCTGCTATTTACACATTTTTGTAAATTCAGCATGTCACAAGACCAATAAATTAAGATTTTCATCATATTACATAGGTTTTTATAAACACAGTCTAATACAAACCCTTTGGTACTTTGTCTACTGAACCCATCGTTTGACCAACCTCCAAGTAAGTTGACCCTCACACATGAACAAGACCATAACAAATGTAAACCCCTGCTTCTGAGGTAGCTGTCTCCCCAGATGTACCAGAAGGAATCCCCTACTTTCTATAAGAAAACCACAACTTCCGATTTGGAGCTGCTGAGTTTAAATTTCATCCATTCTACAGTCATGAGCAAATTGCTCTAGTGCACAACTAAGAAAGCATTAAAGGCACATGAAGAGTAGAGGGCAACATAATCAACAAACAATAAAGATGCAACCATCCATCTATTCATCCAGCATGAAGAGTAGAGGGCAACATAATCAGCAAACAATAAAGATGCAACCATCCATCTATTCATGAAACATGAAGAGTAGAGGGCAACATAATCAGCAAACAATAAAGATGCAACCATCCATCTATTCATCAAACATGAAGAGTAGAGGGCAACATAATCAGCAAACAATAAAGATGCAACCATCCATCTATTCAACCAACATGAAGAGTAGAGGGCAACATAATCAGCAAACAATAAAGATGCAACCATCCATCTATTCATCCAACATGAAGAGTAGAGGGCAACATAATCAGCAAACAATACAGATGCAACCATCCATCTATTCATCCAGCATGAAGAGTAGAGGGCAACATAATCAGCAAACAATAAAGATGCAACCATCCATTATTCATCAAACATGAAGAGTAAAGGGCAACATAATCAGCAGACAATAAAGATGCAACCATCCATTATTCATCAAACATGAAGAGTAGATGGCAACATAATCAACAAACAATAAAGATGCAACCATCCATCTATTCATCCAGCATGAAGAGTAGAGGGCAACATAATCAGCAAACAATAAAGATGCAACCATCCATCTAGTCATCAAACATGAAGAGTAGAGGGCAACATAATCAGCAAACAATAAAGATGCAACCATCCATCTATTCATCAAATATGAAGAGTAGAGGGCAACATAATCAGCAAACAATAAAGATGCAACCATCCATCTATTCATCCAACATGAAGAGTACATGTCAACATAATCAGCAAACAATAAAGATGCAACCATCCATCTATTCAACCAACATGAAGAGTAGAGGGCAACATAATCAGCAAACAATAAAGATGCAACCATCCATCTATTCAACCAACATGAAGAGTAGAGGGAAACATAATCAGCAAACAATAAAGATGCAACCATCCATCTATTCAACCAACATGAAGAGTAGAGGGCAACATAATCAGCAAACAATAAAGATGCAACCATCCATCTATTCATCCAACATGAAGAGTAGAGGGCAACATAATCAGCAAACAATAAAGATGCAACCATCCATCTATTCATCCAACATGAAGAGTAGAGGGCAACATAATCAGCAAACAATAAAGATGCAACCATCCATCTATTCATCCAACATGAAGAGTAGAGGGCAACATAATCAGCAAACAATAAAGATGCAACCATCCATCTATTCATCCAGCATGAAGAGTAAAGGGAAACATAATCAGCAAACAATACAGATGCAACCATCCATCTATTCATCCAACATGAAGAGTAGAGGGCAACATAATCAGCAAACAATAAAGATGCAACCATCCATCTATTCATCCAACATGAAGAGTACATGTCAACATAATCAGCAAACAATAAAGATGCAACCATCCATCTATTCATCAAACATGAAGAGTAGAGGGCAACATAATCAGCAAACAATAAAGATGCAACCATCCATCTATTCATCCAACATGAAGAATAGAAGGCAACATAATCAGCAAACAATAAAGATGCAACCATCCATCTATTCATCCAACATGAAGAGTAGAAGGCAACATAATCAGCAAACAATAAAGATGCAACCATCCATCTATTCATCCAACATGAAGAGTAGAGGGCAACATAATCAGCAAACAAAGATGCAACCATCCATCTATTCATCAAACATGAAGAGTAGAGGGCAACATAATCAGCAAACAATAAAGATGCAACCATCCATCTATTCATCAAACATGAAGAGTAGAGGGCAACATAATCAGCAAACAATAAAGATGCAACCATCCATCTATTCATCCAACATGAAGAATAGAAGGCAACATAATCAGCAAACAATAAAGATGCAACCATCCATCTATTCATCCAACATGAAGAGTAGAAGGCAACATAATCAGCAAACAATAAAGAAGCAACCATCCATCTATTCATCCAGCATGAAGAGTAGAAGGCAACATAATCAGCAAACAATAAAGATGCAACCATCCATCTATTCATCCAACATGAAGAGTAGAGGGCAACATAATCAGCAAACAATACAGATGCAACCATCCATCTATTCATCCAACATGAAGAGTAGAGGGCAACATAATCAGCAAACAATAAAGATGCAACCATCCATCTATTCATCCAACATGAAGAGTAGAGGGCAACATAATCAGCAAACAATAAAGATGCAACCATCCATCTATTCATCCAGCATGAAGAGTAAAGGGAAACATAATCAGCAAACAATACAGATGCAACCATCCATCTATTCATCCAACATGAAGAGTAGATGGCAACATAATCAGCAAACAATACAGATGCAACCATCCATCTATTCATCCAACATGAAGAGTAGAAGGCAACATAATCAGCAAACAATAAAGATGCAACCATCCATCTATTCATCAAACATGAAGAGTAGAGGGCAACATAATCAGCAAACAATAAAGATGCAACCATCCATCTATTCATCCAACATGAAGAATAGAAGGCAACATAATCAGCAAACAATAAAGATGCAACCATCCATCTATTCATCCAACATGAAGAGTAGAAGGCAACATAATCAGCAAACAATAAAGAAGCAACCATCCATCTATTCATCCAGCATGAAGAGTAGAAGGCAACATAATCAGCAAACAATAAAGATGCAACCATCCATCTATTCATCCAACATGAAGAGTAGAGGGCAACATAATCAGCAAAGAATAAAGATGCAACCATCCATCTATTCATCCAGCATGAAGAGTAAAGGGAAACATAATCAGCAAACAATACAGATGCAACCATCCATCTATTCATCCGACATGAAGAGTAGAGGGCAACATAATCAGCAAACAATAAACATGCAACCATCCATCTATTCATCAAACATGAAGAGTAAAGGGCAACATAATCAGCAGACAATAAAGATGCAACCATCCATCTATTCAACCAACATGAAGAGTAGAGGGCAACATAATCAGCAAACAATAAACATGCAACCATCCATCTATTCATCAAACATGAAGAGTAAAGGGCAACATAATCAGCAGACAATAAAGATGCAACCATCCATCTATTCATCAAACATGAAGTGTAGAGGGCAACATAATCAGCAAACAATAAAGATGCAACCATCCATCTATTCAACCAACATGAAGAGTAGAAGGCAACATAATCAGCAAACAATAAAGATGCAACCATCCATCTATTCAACCAACATGAAGAGTAGAAGGCAACGTAATCAGCAAACAATAAAGATGCAACCATCCATCTATTCATCCAACATGAAGAGTAGAAGGCAACATAATCAGCAAACAATAAAGATGCAACCATCCATCTATTCATCCAACATGAAGAGTAGATGGCAACATAATCAGCAGACAATAAAGATGCAACCGTCCATCTATTCATCCAACATGAAGAGTACATGTCAACATAATCAGCAAACAATAAAGATGCAACCATCCATCTATTCATCCAACATGAAAAGTAGAGGGCAACATAATCAGCAAAGAATAAAGGTGCAACCATCCATCCATCTATTCATCCAGCATGAAGAGTAGATGGCAACATAATCAGCAAACAATAAAGATGCAACCATCCATCTATTCATCCAACATGAAGAGTAGAGGGCAACATAATCAGCAAACAATAAAGATGCAACCATCCATCTATTCATCAAACATGAAGAGTAGAGGGCAACATAATCAGCAAACAATAAAGATGCAACCATCCATCTATTCATCCAGCATGAAGAGTAAAGGGAAACATAATCAGCAAACAATACAGATGCAACCATCCATCTATTCATCCAACATGAAGAGTACAGGGCAACATAATCAGCAAACAATAAAGATGCAACCATCCATCTATTCATCAAACATGAAGAGTAGAGGGCAACATAATCAGCAAACAATAAAGATGCAACCATCCATCCATTCATCAAACATGAAGAGTAGAGGGCAACATAATCAGCAAACAATAAAGATGCAACCATCCATCTATTCATCCAACATGAAGAGTAGAGGGCAACATAATCAGCAAACAATACAGATGCAACCATCCATCTATTCATCCAACATGAAGAGTAGAGGGCAACATAATCAGCTAACAATACAGATGCAACCATCCATCTATTCATCCAACATGAAGAGTAGAGGGCAACATAATCAGCAAACAATAAAGATGCAACCATCCATCTATTCATCCAACATGAAGAGTAGAAGGCAACATAATCAGCAAACAATAAAGATGCAACCATCCATCTATTCATCCAACATGAAGAGTAGAGGGCAACATAATCAGCAAACAATAAAGATGCAACCATCCATCTATTCATCCAACATGAAGAGTAGATGGCAACATAATCAGCAGACAATAAAGATGCAACCATCCATCTATTCATCCAACATGAAGAGTACATGTCAACATAATCAGCAAACAATAAAGATGCAACCATCCATCTATTCATCCAACATGAAAAGTAGAGGGCAACATAATCAGCAAAGAATAAAGGTGCAACCATCCGTCCATCTATTCATCCAGCATGAAGAGTAGATGGCAACATAATCAGCAAACAATAAAGATGCAACCATCCATCTATTCATCCAACATGAAGAGTAGAGGGCAACATAATCAGCAAACAATAAAGATGCAACCATCCATCTATTCATCAAACATGAAGAGTAGAGGGCAACATAATCAGCAAACAATAAAGATGCAACCATCCATCTATTCATCCAGCATGAAGAGTAAAGGAAACATAATCAGCAAACAATACAGATGCAACCATCCATCTATTCATCCGACATGAAGAGTACAGGGCAACATAATCAGCAAACAATAAAGATGCAACCATCCATCTATTCATCAAACATGAAGAGTAGAGGGCAACATAATCAGCAAACAATAAAGATGCAACCATCCATCTATTCATCAAACATGAAGAGTAGAGGGCAACATAATCAGCAAACAATAAAGATGCAACCATCCATCTATTCATCCAACATGAAGAGTAGAGGGCAACATAATCAGCAAACAATAAAGATGCAACCATCCATCTATTCATCCAGCATGAAGAGTAGAAGGCAACATAATCAGCAAACAATAAAGATGCAACCATCCATCTATTCATCCAACATGAAGAGTAGAGGGCAACATAATCAGCAAACAATAGGGATGCAACCATCCATCTATTCATCCACCTATCCTCAATTCCCTTTTCTCATTTTTTGAACATGGGGTTGGGGTGTCACTTCAACAGGGACAATCATCTAGAGCCAAAGTTTATACTGCTGGGTGCCTAGCCCTGCCACAGAAAGATGCAACCCTCACATGCCCATTCTGGTGATGTAGAACATTTATGAGAGAACTGCTGTCATCACTTCTCAGATAAAACCAACCTATCTGGTGCTCCCATCAGTACTTATCTTATTTCATTCAAACCTGTGTCCACACCACTGACCTCATATCATGCTCCACCCTGAGCCTTCCTCACACCACAGATCAGACTGTATTCCTGAGAACACTGGAGAATATGAAGGTCTCTCCAAACACTATGTTATTGGGTGACTTCAACTACCCAAACATTGACTGGAAAAACTACTCATGCCCAAACACCCTCGCCCAATGGTCCCTTGAATTTATAAACTCTAACACAATGGAACAACTGGTCACCACTCCCACAAGAGGGAACAACATATTGGACCTGGTCATCACCAACATGGGGACGCTATGTTCCACACCAGAGGCAAACCCCTCATTGGTAAGATCAGACCATAAACAAATTTCCCTGAACATCCATATCCC
This sequence comes from Protopterus annectens, assembly GCF_019279795.1. NCBI lineage: Eukaryota > Metazoa > Chordata > Ceratodontiformes > Protopteridae > Protopterus > Protopterus annectens. The sequence continues at coordinate 768,789,361 of NC_056751.1, forward strand.
GTCCCCACCCCCAGCCAAGGAAATCACTGTAAAGAATTTCTCCAAAGCCAACTTTGCACTTCTCAAGACTGAGGTGGAATCCTTCAAAGCCCCTGGGCCAGAGGATATTACAGCCCAATCCGCAGAATCCTTTACAAATGCATTCTATGAGCACCTGCAGGAATGCATGGATCGTGCTATCCCAAATAAAACCAAGACTCACTCCTCCAAAAACAGGAGACCGGTCTGGTGGACCCCCGGCCATAAATAAGTTATACAACAAAAGGAGGAAGCTACTACATGACAGAGCAAAATCCCAAAAAGGGAAGGCATCTCTGATCAGTATTAGCAAGAAACTTCGATCCCTCATAAAATCATCAAAGGCCAGTTTCGAAAGAAAAATTGCCCTAGACACTAAAGATAATCACAAGGCCTTCTTTAGTTATGTCAGAAACACGGGCGGAAACTCCCAGATATGCTCTGAATTGTTGCATAACGGTACAAAATATACCAAACCTACAGACATAGCCAACATCTTGGCAGACAGATTCAGCGCAAACTTCTCCCCCCCCCTTCCCCCTCAAAGGAGAAAATGCCTATTCCAACTGAATGTAACCTCCCTGACATCACAGATGCACAGGTGAAAGCTGCTCTCTCCAAAGCAAAACGGTGTCCCAGGCTGTGTCTTACATGAGCTCCAAGAAGAACTGAACCCTCACATTAAGTCACTGTTCAAACTTAGCCTTACTACAGGATATGTACCCAAAGAATGGTGTACAGCTACAGTGGTCCCTCTCCACAAAGTGGTGCTACAACGGACCCCAGAAACTATCGCCCCATAAGCCTGACTAGTCTGGTCTGTAAAGCTATGGAGTGTATTATCATGGAACTCATAAACAAAGACATTGGGAGCCTCCAGACACTGGACCCTACCCAATTCAGCTTTGTTAAGGGCAGATCTTGCCTCTTAAACCTAGTTGATTTCTTTGAAACAGTTACCAAAGCCATAGATGAGGCAAGGTAGTCCACACAGCCTACCTGGACCTTGCAAAAGCCTTCGACACAATACCCCACTCGGCATCATAAATAAGCTTACCAGCTTAAATATCAACCCCTATATCACAAAATGGGTTGCAAACTGGCTCAGCAATAGAACCCACATGGTCAGAATCGCAGGTGCCATGTCCAAATCCAAACCAGTTACAAGTGGCATCCCACAGGGCTCAGTTCTGGGACCTCTCTTGTTCGGTATATCCTTCTCTGAGGTTCAGGCTAACATGGGGGGATTATGGCTGACAAAGTTCGCAGATGACTGCAAACTGGGGGCCATAATCGAATCTCCAACTGACACAAGCATCCTCCAAAAGGGTCTCACAGAGACGGATGCTTGGTGCCAGAACCACGGCCTCAAGCTAAATGCTAAAAAGTGCATAGTCATCCCCTTTGGGAAAAACAAGGTGCCCACAAATTACCACAGAGGTGGTAATCCATTAAGTATGGAAGAAGTAATTAGAGATTTGGGGACCAACGTAGATAGTAATCTCTCCTTTGATAATCACGTTGCCAAAGTGGTTAGAAAGACCTTCTATATAGCCCACCTTATCATGAAAGGGTTCGCATCTAGATCAAGAGAGGTCATTGTGCCCCTCTACTCGTCACTCATCAGGCCCATAATTGAATACAATGCCTCTTTTGGGATGTACCTTACCCAACACCTGCAGCAACTGGAGAGACCCCAAATGTACCTCACCAAGAGGATCATGGTCTACAAACAGATGTCCTATGCAGCTAGACTAAAGAAACTCCAGCTCTACTCAGTTGCTTACCGCCTACTCAAAGGCGATCTATGCCTGATGTACAAAGCCATGTCAAACCCAGAATTAATGGACATGCTCCACCTCAAAAAATCCAAGTCCCTTAGAGCTACACGCTCCAGGGACCTAAACCTCAGCACAAAAATAAATAGGACATGCTGGAGGGACAGATTCATTTCCCAGAGGCTCCCCTCTCTCTGGAATCGAATCCCAATTCATGTTAGACATAGCCCCTCACTGTCCCTCTTCAAGCGAAATTTGGATGCGTGGATGGGAAATCGCAAATTCACCCCTGGGATCTCTCCTGTGTCCCTGCTAGACAGAGGCACAGTAAACTAATCTTAAAGGGGTACCTTCTGTGACCTACTTTACAGAGGCACAGTAGGCTAATCTAATAGGGAGGCGGAAGCCAAATACACTCTGGCTAGGCTTATAAATGCCCTAGGGCAGATAGCCTAGTATCTAGCTATGAACCTATGAACCTATGATTCCTAACTACTGCTCAGACCACTGATCTCACAAGATCACAATCTATTGTAACCTCTTCCCTCACTACTGCTCACATAATTTTACATTCCACCATAAGTGCATTTCTCACCACTAGTCATATAATATAGGTTCATAGGTCACTACTCGGCTAATTGCCCCTAAAGGACATTTTAAGCCTAGTCAATAAGCTGAGGTCAGGATCAAGCCCTGTACATTGGATCTATGAAGTAAAAACTTTGACCATTATGCCAAACCCATAATATCATATTACATTCAAAACGTTGCTCACACCACTGCCCAGGTAGTATCATATTTTATTCTAAGCTTTGCTTACACCACTGTTCATATAATATCACATTCCATCTGAGCCTTCATTCATATCAGGGCAACATAATCAGCAAACAATACAGATGCAACCATCCATCTATTCATCCAACATGAAGAGTAGAGGGCAACATAATCAGCAAACAATACAGATGCAACCATCCATCTATTCATCCAACATGAAGAGTAGAAGGCAACATAATCAGCAAACAATAAAGATGCAACCATCCATCTATTCATCCAACATGAAGAGTAGATGGCAACATAATCAGCAGACAATAAAGATGCAACCATCCATCTATTCATCCAACATGAAAAGTAGAGGACAACATAATCAGCAAAGAATAAAGGTGCAACCATCCATCCATCTATTCATCCAGCATGAAGAGTAGATGGCAACATAATCAGCAAACAATAAAGATGCAACCATCCATCTATTCATCCAACATGAAGAGTAGAGGGCAACATAATCAGCAAACAATAAAGATGCAACCATCCATCTATTCATCAAACATGAAGAGTAGAGGGCAACATAATCAGCAAACAATAAAGATGCAACCATCCATCTATTCATCCAGCATGAAGAGTAAAGGGAAACATAATCAGCAAACAATACAGATGCAACCATCCATCTATTCATCCGACATGAAGAGTACAGGGCAACATAATCAGCAAACAATAAAGATGCAACCATCCATCTATTCATCAAACATGAAGAGTAGAGGGCAACATAATCAGCAAACAATAAAGATGCAACCATCCATCTATTCATCAAACATGAAGAGTAGAGGGCAACATAATCAGCAAACAATAAAGATGCAACCATCCATCTATTCATCCAACATGAAGAGTAGAGGGCAACATAATCAGCAAACAATAAAGATGCAACCATCCATCTATTCATCCAGCATGAAGAGTAGAAGGCAACATAATCAGCAAACAATAAAGATGCAACCATCCATCTATTCATCCAACATGAAGAGTAGAGGGCAACATAATCAGCAAACAATAAAGATGCAACCATCCATCTATTCATCCACCTATCCTCAATTCCCTTTTCTCATTTTTTGAACATGGGGTTGGGGTGTCACTTCAACAGGGACAATCATCTAGAGCCAAAGTTTATACTGCTGGGTGCCTAGCCCTGCCACAGAAAGATGCAACCCTCACATGCCCATTCTGGTGATGTAGAACATTTATGAGATAACTGCTGTCATCACTTCTCAGATAAAACCAACCTATCTGGTGCTCCCATCAGTACTTATCTTATTTCATTCAAACCTGTGTCCACACCACTGACCTCATATCATGCTCCACCCTGAGCCTTCCTCACACCACAGATCAGACTGTATTCCTGAGAACACTGGAGAATATGAAGGTCTCTCCAAACACTATGTTATTGGGTGACTTCAACTACCCAAACATTGACTGGAAAAACTACTCATGCCCAAACACCCTCGCCCAATGGTCCCTTGAATTTATAAACTCTAACACAATGGAACAACTGGTCACCACTCCCACAAGAGGGAACAACATATTGGACCTGGTCATCACCAACATGGGGACGCTATGTTCCACACCAGAGGCAAACCCTCATTGGTAAGATCAGACCATAAACAAATTTCCCTGAACATCCATATCCCGTCCCCACCCCCAGCCAAGGAAATCACTGTAAAGAATTTCTCCAAAGCCAACTTTGCACTTCTCAAGACTGAGGTGGAATCCTTCAAAGCCCCTGGGCCAGAGGATATTACAGCCCAATCCGCAGAATCCTTTACAAATGCATTCTATGAGCACCTGCAGGAATGCATGGATCGTGCTATCCCAAATAAAACCAAGACTCACTCCTCCAAAAACAGGAGACCGGTCTGGTGGACCCCCGGCCATAAATAAGTTATACAACAAAAGGAGGAAGCTACTACATGACAGAGCAAAATCCCAAAAAGGGAAGGCATCTCTGATCAGTATTAGCAAGAAACTTCGATCCCTCATAAAATCATCAAAGGCCAGTTTCGAAAGAAAAATTGCCCTAGACACTAAAGATAATCACAAGGCCTTCTTTAGTTATGTCAGAAACACGGGCGGAAACTCCCAGATATGCTCTGAATTGTTGCATAACGGTACAAAATATACCAAACCTACAGACATAGACAACATCTTGGCAGACAGATTCAGCGCAAACTTCTCCCCCCCCTTCCCCCTCAAAGGAGAAAATGCCTATTCCAACTGAATGTAACCTCCCTGACATCACAGATGCACAGGTGAAAGCTGCTCTCTCCAAAGCAAAACGGTGTCCCAGGCTGTGTCTTACATGAGCTCCAAGAAGAACTGAACCCTCACATTAAGTCACTGTTCAAACTTAGCCTTACTACAGGATATGTACCCAAAGAATGGTGTACAGCTACAGTGGTCCCTCTCCACAAAGTGGTGCTACAACGGACCCCAGAAACTATCGCCCCATAAGCCTGACTAGTCTGGTCTGTAAAGCTATGGAGTGTATTATCATGGAACTCATAAACAAAGACATTGGGAGCCTCCAGACACTGGACCCTACCCAATTCAGCTTTGTTAAGGGCAGATCTTGCCTCTTAAACCTAGTTGATTTCTTTGAAACAGTTACCAAAGCCATAGATGAGGGCAAGGTAGTCCACACAGCCTACCTGGACCTTGCAAAAGCCTTCGACACAATACCCCACTCGGGCATCATAAATAAGCTTACCAGCTTAAATATCAACCCCTATATCACAAAATGGGTTGCAAACTGGCTCAGCAATAGAACCCACATGGTCAGAATCGCAGGTGCCATGTCCAAATCCAAACCAGTTACAAGTGGCATCCCACAGGGCTCAGTTCTGGGACCTCTCTTGTTCGGTATATCCTTCTCTGAGGTTCAGGCTAACATGGGGGGATTATGGCTGACAAAGTTCGCAGATGACTGCAAACTGGGGGCCATAATCGAATCTCCAACTGACACAAGCATCCTCCAAAAGGGTCTCACAGAGACGGATGCTTGGTGCCAGAACCACGGCCTCAAGCTAAATGCTAAAAAGTGCATAGTCATCCCCTTTGGGAAAAACAAGGTGCCCACAAATTACCACAAAGGTGGTAATCCATTAAGTATGGAAGAAGTAATTAGAGATTTGGGGACCAACGTAGATAGTAATCTCTCCTTTGATAATCACGTTGCCAAAGTGGTTAGAAAGACCTTCTATATAGCCCACCTTATCATGAAAGGGTTCGCATCTAGATCAAGAGAGGTCATTGTGCCCCTCTACTCGTCACTCATCAGGCCCATAATTGAATACAATGCCTCTTTTGGGATGTACCTTACCCAACACCTGCAGCAACTGGAGAGACCCCAAATGTACCTCACCAAGAGGATCATGGTCTACAAACAGATGTCCTATGCAGCTAGACTAAAGAAACTCCAGCTCTACTCAGTTGCTTACCGCCTACTCAGAGGCGATCTATGCCTGATGTACAAAGCCATGTCAAACCCAGAATTAATGGACATGCTCCACCTCAAAAAATCCAAGTCCCTTAGAGCTACACGCTCCAGGGACCTAAACCTCAGCACAAAAATAAATAGGACATGCTGGAGGGACAGATTCATTTCCCAGAGGCTCCCCTCTCTCTGGAATCGAATCCCAATTCATGTTAGACATAGCCCCTCACTGTCCCTCTTCAAGCGAAATTTGGATGCGTGGATGGGAAATCGCAAATTCACCCCTGGGATCTCTCCTGTGTCCCTGCTAGACAGAGGCACAGTAAACTAATCTTAAAGGGGTACCTTCTGTGACCTACTTTACAGAGGCACAGTAGGCTAATCTAATAGGGAGGCAGAAGCCAAATACATTCTGGCTAGGCTTATAAATGCCCTAGGGCAGATAGCCTAGTATCTAGCTATGAACCTATGAACCTATGATTCCTAACTACTGCTCAGACCACTGATCTCACAAGATCACAATCTATTGTAACCTCTTCCCTCACTACTGCTCACATAATTTTACATTCCACCATAAGTGCATTTCTCACCACTAGTCATATAATATAGGTTCATAGGTCACTACTCGGCTAATTGCCCCTAAAGGACATTTTAAGCCTAGTCAATAAGCTGAGGTCAGGATCAAGCCCTGTACATTGGATCTATGAAGTAAAAACTTTGACCATTATGCCAAACCCATAATATCATATTACATTCAAAACGTTGCTCACACCACTGCCCAGGTAGTATCATATTTTATTCTAAGCTTTGCTTACACCACTGTTCATATAATATCACATTCCATCTGAGCCTTCATTCATATTATTAGTCATATAATGTGACATTTCATCCTAGTCACTGTTCACATTACTGTTTGCATAATACCCTGTGCTATAATATCCACTGAGCATAACATCATATTATAGCAATAACCCATGCCTGGGTGTGGGTAATGCGGGATTTACCCATGGTTGGTGTGGTTTGGTCCCAAGGGTGAAGCTCTTTCTGTGAGTCAACAATGGTACCGCTGCGCCATCCTAATATTATGGCATATCCTTGTATTTCCTAATTAGTACATTAAGCAAGTAAATAATGGTGGAGTTGTACTGAAAGTACCTTAACATGTGACACCAGACACTTATTTTACTTATATTTGTCCATTAGTAATTAATAGGCCTCAGGTATAAAAGACTCACACAGTCATATCTCTGAAAAATTCTGATGTTCCCTGCATGGCCTCAGTTTAGCACCATACCTTTGTACTGGTAAATCATTAAAGACAGAAGTTAGAAAGTGATGATATACATCATAGTTTCATACCTCAGACTTACTTGTGTCATAACAGTAACTCAGCTTTGTTCCCCCAAAAGAGGAATGCACCCGTGTTCCTGCCATAACAGTAACTCAGTTATGCTACCCCCAAAAAAACAGTATATGCGTGTTTGTGCCATTCAACCTGGACTTCATTTGGCAACTGCATATCATATTATTCTCAGTTAATATCCTCTCACATGTTAAGGCCAATGATATGGAATGGCTTACAGACTGCATGTGTTAGATAACTGATGACTGATCAAGAAACACAGAAAGGTAACACAGAGCTGTATATTTGTAAGCATAATTATGACAAGTTGCGTGACCACTAACTGCTGTATGTCCAAGTGTAGTAAACAGAATTAAATGTAAAAATCACAGCTGATAATTTGATAGCTGTGTACATGCTGATGCAGCTAGTTGTGTGAAGAATGACTTTTCATATCTATGATGTAAAGCTGTTTGTGTGGCCAAGTGGAGTAAGGGATCCCTCCTTTTTTCTGAAGCTGTATTGGTCTGAGAGTTCATATCCTGACATACATAGAAATATGTGATGTGTACTATCAAGTGTTACTGTGGTTTTACAGATTTTGTGTATGTGTTACTTAGTTTTAGTATATTTTCCTATTTGTCTTCTTAAAATTCTAGTTTTGCAAGATGCTCCGCTAAGTGTGTCTTGTTTGCATGATGCACAACATTGTGGAAACATGACAAAACCAGATTTCCTAGAAAGCAGACACCCAAAGATAGAAAACAGATACATTTAATTAATGCTCTTAGCCATTGCGAAAATCTGGCTTGGAGTACAGATGGGATCAGGTTATAGCTGCAAGCATTAACAGAGTGCCTCATGTTTGCATAATGCTTCCCTGCGTACCAACAGGCCTGTCTCACATGCATGTACACTTTGCTAACTAGCACATAAATGCAAGGCTGGTTGCACTAGGAATTGTATATGTGATATTTTATCATTATTGTTTATTGTCCATTTCCTTTGTATGATATAAAACTACGTGTGGAAACATTGTAAACTAAGGGCACAATATTAACTATATGTCATATATTTACAATGCATCCATTTGTTACCCCTCAATGACCCCAACAAAGCACTAAAACCCTGGGAACTCATTACTTTTCCCACACATGTATCAACCACAATGCAAAGTGTTATACATAATATGTTGTGTGCTCACTCATGGACAGGGCCACTTGATGGTGCTCACAGCCTTGCTCTGTAAAACTCAAACAGTCAAGTATGCTCAGTAAGGGTACTTGTGTTGTTACACAGCTAGGCTTCCAAACAGCCTACTGCTGTTCGACTGCTAGCCTAAGATGACACTATTAAGCAATGTACCTGTGCAGGCCTCCCAACCTCTTGTCTCCCACATGGCCTGTCGATGTCATCCACTATAAGTGCACCTGCAGTTCTGTTAAAATCAGACTTGTTCTGTGGTACATGCGATAAGTACTGTGTTCTGTAGTCTGTGTCCTTAGATAGGTAGGGGTTCTATTCTCAATTCAGTCAACTGGGTGTGTGTCTACACACATGGGCAGAAGAGTGTATCCCACACTTACCTCTCAAATGGCATGGCTTGTCAATTTTCTGAGACTTGCACAAGCCTATACATCCATTTCATGCAGGTCTCCCAACCTCTTGTCTCCCACATGCCCTGTCGATGTCATCTGCTATAAGTTCACCTGCAGTCATATTCACATCAGACTTGTGCCATGGCTTGTGCAATAAGCACTGTGGTCTTTAGTGTGTGTCCTTAGATAGGTAGGAGGTCTATTCTCCATGTAGTCAACTGGGTGTGTATGTGCAGCTACAGAGAAGAGCAGGAATATGTATCCCACATTTACTTCTCCAATGGCATGGCTTGCTAGATTTTTTGAGACTTGCACAAGCCTACACATCCATTTCATGCAGCCCTCCCAACCTCTTGTCTTCCACATGGTCTGCTGATGTCATCTACTATACATTGACCTGCAGACATGTAAAAGTAAGACATCTGCTGTGACACTTGTTTATAGTAGTGTGTTCTGTAGTGTGTGTACGTAGATGGGTAGGGGGTGCTGTTCTCACTGCAGTCAGGAGTGTGTGTGTGTATGTGTGTGTGTGTGTGTGTGTGTGTGTGTGTGTGTGTGTGTGTGTGTGTGTGTGTGTGTGTGTGTGTGTGTAAAACAGATGTTACTTGACATTACAGAGATCCTTTTACATGTGGGGCACTGTTATCACCATATGTTCAACAGACAATGCTGATGTAATCAGCTATATCAGATTATTGCATATACAACCATCCTACCAGACCCGGATCAGATACTGGCCTGGAGCCCAGGCAGATGTCACCTTATGCTCATAGGAAGTTACTAGGTAGAGGACTGTTAACAGGTATACTATGGGGTATGGTGGGGCCGGGGGAGGGGATGAAGTTTGCCCATAACTGTCTGGTAGCAGATTGGCAATATCCACTACTAGCTGGGCAAAAAGCTAGGCCTTCACTTTTAGGTATCTGACGTAACTAAAGAATGCCGCCTGATTATCTTTAGCTAGGGATGCTACTTTAGGTTTGTATGTGGGTTTGGAGGACTTTTCAAGATAGCTAATTTCCTTGTCCAGGCTATGGAGAGTGTCCTTCCTCTGCTGAGTCAGTTTACTCTTGTTTTTAGACATTAATTTCTTCCACTTGTATAACCTATCTATGCTTGATGCCCACTACGGTGGCTTGTTTTCTGTGAGGAACTTGTTTTGATCTGATCATGTTCAGCCGACTCTATATATTTGTATAGCTGTTTATACAGGCCATTCGTGTATACCTCTGTAGAGCAGTCATTATTGATAGTAGTAGCAGAGGGTTTGCAACTCTTTATGGCATTGGTTATGAGCCTATAGTTTGCTTTGGAAAAATATTTCATCCTTTGTGCTCTTGAGGGGGTGTTGGGTATGATTGTGAATGTGAATGAGACTGAATTGTGATCTGACCTGACTGTGGGGGCAAAATACAGGTACTATTGCAGAGAACCACTATGTTGGTCAGTAGTAAGTCTAGGACATTCAAGCCCCTTGTGGGGATGCAGACAATCTGTTACACAGTATGTGTATCAACAAAGTCCAGGAACCTTAAGGTGAGCATGTGTGTACACATATATGACTCCAAATTGATGGAGGATAGTTGCAATCACACATGACTAAGGTGTTTGGCTGTCTAGTGAGTGACTCAATTAGGTCCAAGTAGGCAGAGTGGTCCTTCTGGTTCATAATGGGGGATCTGTAGCTATCAGTGAGATGGAAGGGGGTATTACATACAGTTAGTTGGACTTGGAGTAGAGCTACAGAGTCATACTGTTTGACCAGTCTTGCAATTAATTTCTCTTTAATAAGGATGTACACACCTCTGCCTTTGGTTCTTTCATGCTTGTTTTGATGTGTGAATGTGTGGAAGGCATTGTACCCCCACATGGGCAGGGTGCTTTCCGTGGCCTTGAACCATGTCTGTGTGACTACACAGACATGGGAATCTTCCAAGGTAAAGAATTATTCCAGTGAGTGCAGTTTCTGAGTTTATATGTGGTGGATTCTTTTACGTTGGGACTTTAGTTGTTCTGACATTGCCAAAAAAAGGCCACTATGGGGAGGCAAGCGCCTTCATGATCTGATGGATCCTGGCACCTGACAATAATCTGAGTGCGATCTTCTCCTTGTCCAGTCTGGTGAGGGGGACATCTGTTTGATATCTGATTTGTTGTTATGTGAGAGAATTGATTCCAAATTCATAGTATAGATACAGCTCTGAAATGTTGTATTTGTTTGTTGTAGCAGTAACTGGTTATCAGTATACATGAGGTAATTGTTCTGTTGCCTCAGAATGCTCATGTACATCAGAGTGCCTGGAGACATGGTGGGAAACTGTCCATCCATTATGAAAGGTATATACTGTAGTAACTAGTGAGGAGTGGGCTAAATGGACCAGGTTTTAGTGTAAGACTAACAAAATGTGTCTATTCTATGGAGGGCTAGGGTTACAAAAATGTGTCAATGTTTCACAGTGCACACCTGAGTTGCTCGCAGAGCAGCAGTTCAAGCTCTGAGCAGCTACAGTAAACTGAGTGCAAGCACCCAAAACATAATGATGGAATACAAGCAAATTTAAACTATTTTAACTAAGTAAACCAAGGGAAAGGTCAACAATGAGCTTTAGTCCAGCAATGAGTTCTTGGCTGCACAGTTCTGCCACAAGGGTGCAGGGGAGCCTTCTTAATATAAGAGGGTTGTTTTTAGTGCTCCAGTGATGCCAAACAGTCTAGATTATGCAAGCCTGAATCAAGCCTTTGCTATAACATGCAGAAGTCGTAGACATCCAAAATGTAGAAAATCACAATTACAACAGAAGAACAAACATTTTAAATGAAGCAGCAATCCAGTAGAATACTCCAACAAGAGTGTAGACAACAAACCTTCCTAGTATGAAATAAGTGGTCTAGAACACAAGTACTTAAACCAGGGCTAAGACACTTTCAGAATAACACACACAATAAGCCTTTAACCAGCAATTCCCAACTTAGAAGGGTGTAGGCTATCCTCCCCAGCCACAAGAGTCTTCACTACACACCTTCCTAATGTAAAATAACTGGTTTGGAAGCAAAGTACTTAATCCATAACAAAGAGACAACCAGAAACTCCCAGTTCAGAAGGGCTGAGGCTACACCTCTTCTCCCACCAGAGTGTAGACTACAACCCTTTTTAATGTAAGACAACTGGACTGAAGCTCAAGTGCTTAAACCAAAAGTAATAAGCTTAGAATAACAGTTACAATGTAATGCAATACCAGACAGATGACAATGACATGTCTTTTAATCTACCCACATACATCCTGTCAGGCTAAGTAGGCCCTGTGTTATCTTGATGAGAATGCCATGTGCTCTGTCCAGCTGCTGCATGCGTCTGGTGAGGTTCCTGTGAAAGAGAGCATTATACTGCATTACTTTTCTGATCAGTTTGTCTACAGTGCTGTCATACAATCCTGTGATCTACATGTGATGGAGTGTCTTATGATGTGCACCCTATGTTATATGTACTGGAAAACATTAAAGAGAAAGGCTGTAAAGTAATGATACATATTGCATTTCCTGATGTCACAACCCTTACAAGGGAATGCACTAGAAAGTACTGTCATGATGATGCTATCCACTGTATCATTTGGAAAGGCAAATATAACTGACTGGTACAATTATCAATTCGACAACACACATACAGATACATTAGGCACTAATGTAATTATGCACTGAATCCAAAAGAGAGAAAACAGGGATAAGACACAGTTAGCATCAGTTGCACAAAGTATTGGAGGGGGTAGGGCATGAGGCCTAGGCTGATAAAAAAGGTCAGTGAGTGTGTGTGAGGGAGAAAGGGATGTAGGCAGGCTGTGCATGTGGCTGTAGGGGTCCTCCATGAAAACGTGGTATGTGACAGTATGCATGAACACAGCCTATCTCAGCGCTAGCTCTACATCTTGGTATGTTGGACAGATATGAGCCATGCATGGTAGAGGGGCCAGTTCATTGTTGTCACCCCTGACCATGGGAACTGACTCTGCCAGGAGTTGAACTGGCATCTCCATGCCCAAGGTCAGATGGAGTACTGCTACCTGAGTGTGACCGATGTCTACAGGACATGTTCCTTTCACAGGAATACCCAGGACCACAATCCCATGGCCTGCCACATCTGGATGTGGACAGCACACTCCCACGTGGATCAACAGAAGTACTGCCACTACAGGATCATGACCGTGAATGGCCATGTTGGCTCTCAGCAGATGTTGTGGCTGACCTACGCTCACAAGAATGCCTTTCCCTTCCCAGCATATGTTCCATCACCGACACCATTCGTTCCATGACAGACGCCCCTCAGTCCATCACAGTCCCCCCTCATTCCAACATGTCATTCATCAGATCCAGGGAATCAGCAACATGGTAGAGGCAATCACCCATGTCAGACTGTGCCACATTGACAACCCTAAGCATTTGTCTGAATGTGCCTGTGACTCCATGATGGCTCTAAACATATGTTGAGTGACACAGGAAGAGACACCTGCAGCAGGTTAAGGAGGGACAGCATGCCCCCTCTGAGCACCCCTATCAACCCTCCAGTGTGGCACCTTGCTAACACTTTGGCTATAGCCAGACTCAACAGGCACTGAAGCCACAATAGCCACATTTCTTTGCTCACTGTCATCGCTCTCCACCTGTCCTATATCTGTGGGCTCAGTGGACTGGGTATGCATAGACCTACTGGCTATGTCAAGGGAAAAAGAAGGGGGTGGCTGGATGTCAACCTCTGTCTCAGATTCAACCTGTGCATCCCCCGATTGTGTCTCAGTTTAACCACCATCATCATCAGTGTCTGGTGACACACTGAGATCAGGTAGCACAGTGCACACACTCCCACTATCATGATCACCTGTGATAAAAAAGGAGAAACACAGGCATACATTAATACCTATACTACTATGGTGCAATATATGCTAAACAACTAACAGTGCTACCAGTGTACTAATATGCAATCTCCCCCCAAAAAACACAAGTGAAACAGAAGTAACTTTTATTTCAATTGTTTTACTGTACAACAGTATTGAACTGGTCATATAAGAAAGTCTACCTGGAAGCTGTTCCTGAGACTGAGAAAGAGTTGCACCCACATCTAGGACATATTGTGGGCCACTTTACTGTGAGTTTTCCTGTGTCAAAAGATTTGAAAGGAGTTCCTTATTGGGGGTGAGAGGTGGTTCTGCAGCAGGTCACCTCTGGTTACCCTCTGGTTTCAGTACAGCAATGGTCACAACAGGCCAAAAATGGCACATTAGATTAGATTATTAGAAACTGATCTGAAGTACTGAAGTCATTTGATTAGGCTTACTACCTCTACGATGCTGGATTCCTGATGATCCTAAAATAAGTTAAGCAAGAGGTAAGGCAACATCATCATATTTAACAGTAAGACAGGAGGTATTACATGTGCTCCTCTCAATCAGCATGACATGTTACTTTAACATCGAACATGGCTGACAACTGCAAACTGAACTTAACACTGTGCTAATATAGAATACTCCCCCCCCCAAAAAAAAAACACAAGTGAAACAAAAGTAACTTTTATTTCAATTGTTTTATATACAACATTATTTAACTGGCCATATAAGAAAGCCTACCTAGAAGCTCTTCCTGAGACTGAGAAGGAGTTGCATCCACATCTAGGACATATTGGGGGGCCACTTTGCTGTGAGTTTTTCTATGTCAGAAGATTTGCCAGGAGTTCCTTATTGGGGGTGAGAGGTGGTTCTGCAGTGAGTCACCTCTGGTTACCCTCTGGTTTCAGGCAACAGCAGCTCAACTACTAAATGCAGACATGAGCATGTCAGTGGCCCTCTGCTGCACCTGCTCATAAGTACATATGTGGCCCCCATGGCATTTATGTTTTTGGTGATTTGCTGCCATATGAAATGTTCTCCACATAAGTCATTTGGCAGAGGTTTTACGCTGGATGCCCTTCCTGATGCAACCCTCCCCATTTATCTGGGCTTGGGACCGGCAGAAAGAAATGCACTGGCTTGTGCATCCCCAGTGGCTGGATTATGAGCTCAGACAGGAGGCCCCGTGGACTATGATGTTTTCAGATGAAATTGTGATCTGTAGTGAGAGTAGGGAACAGGTTGAGGAGACCCTGGAGAGGTGGAGATATGTTCTAGAGAGAAGAGGAATGAAAGTCAGCAGGACTAAGACAGAATATATGTGTGTAAATGAGAGGGAGGGTAGAGGAATGGTGAGGATGCAGGGAGTAGAGTTGGTAAAGGTGGATGAGTTTAAGTACTTGGGATCAACAGTTCAGAGTAATGGTGAGTGTGGAAGAGAGGTGAAGAAGAGAGTACAGGCAGGGTGGAATGGGTGGAGAAGAGTGTCAGGAGTGATTTGTAACAGACAGGTACCAGTAAGAGTGAAAGGGAAGGTCTACAAGAGGGTAGTGAGACCAGCTATGTTATATGGGTTGGAGACAGTGGCATTGACAAAAAGGCAGGAGTCAGAGCTGGATGTGGCAAAGTTAAAGATGTTAAGATTTGCACTGGGTGTGACTAGGATGGACAGGATTAGGAATCGGTATATTAGAGGGTCAGCCCAGGTTGGACGGTTTGGAGACAAAGCCAGAGAGGTGGGATTGTGTTGGTTCGGACATGTGCTGAGGAGGGATGATGGGTATATTGGGAAAAGGATGCTAAGGATGGAGCTGCCAGGTACGAGGAAAAGAGGAAGGCCTAAGATAAGGTTTATGGATGTGGTGAGAGAGGACATGCAGGCAGTTGGTGTGAAAGCACATGATGCAGACGACAGGAAGAAATGGAAACAGATGATCTGCTGTGGCGACCCCTAATGGGAACAGCCGAAAGAAGATGATGATGATGATGGTGATTTGCTGCCATATCCTCAGCCTCTTTGGCATATTGGATGACCCTTCCAAGAAGAAAAGCACCATGTTGACATAGTGCATCCACTATTATTGCGTTTTCTGCCTCACTGAAGAGGGGTCTGCACCTCAATGACATTTTCGGTCTAAAACACAACAGAATGATATTACACATAACTATCACATAACTACCAAGTAATTGTTACTAGATGAAACAGTTAAAGTAGGCAGTCAGTAGTACCTATGGGAAAACATAACACATAGGGCATATGTGAAAAACTAATAACAGGCAGGGTGTAAAACAAGAAGAGTAGCAAGGGCAAATTATCCTTGTATGTGCCATAGCAGTAACTCAGCTGTGCTCCCCCAAAAAAACAGTCCATTCTAGTTTGTGACATAACAGTAATTTCTCTTTGCTTCCCCTACCCACTAAAGAACAGGCACATGAACCATTTTTCCAATAAAACACATTGGATATGCTAAACATACTATCAAAGGACCTGTCCCTGAAACATTTGTACAAATGCATCACACAGCTTGCTATTTTCATGTCTTGTTGATAACTTGTACTGCTGAAATAGCTTGACAAACATGGGCATACCATAAGACACTTCTAGCTAATTCGTACAGATAAGAGTGTAAAAGGCTTTGCTTTACATTATTCATTAATATTAATATATTCCAGCATATGCATTATGTAGGTAAATAAAATGACAGCATATCTGCTGGAGCTCAATACTCTTCTGTAAAGATAGCTTAGGAAATATTTTGCTTTACTGACCATGTAGCAAGTATCCTCACCATCAGTTTGACCAGCTACACATTTGCCTTTTTATAATGGAGTAGATTATTAATGGACTGCATTTGTTTAGCCTGTGTTTCAGAGATGTTAATTACAGCATAAGCAGGTGAATTGCATGCTAATCAGCCAGTCTTGTGGAGCTATTCATGAAGTTATAAAGCAATTATTTAAATTCCATGCTGTTTTTCCTGTGGATTTTAAAAGTAGTGATGTATAGACAAAGAAAGTCTACACAGACAGAATGTTAGGAGCTCCTGCTGCTTAACTCCATTTGTATATGCTACAGGTTGCAGGCAATACTGCTGCCAATTGGCCTAGGCCAAGAGAGGGAAGGGTTTTCAGGTCACATTCAGCTTATCACAACATACATTACATGGAAATGGTAGAGTGCTACAGGGTGGACAGGGGCACAATACAGGAACGAGTGCTACAGGATGGACAGGGGCACAATACAGGAACAAGTGCTACAGGATGGACAGGGGCACAATACAGGAACCCTGTGACCTCTGCAGGCCTCAACTCAGAGTCACAGCCTTTACCTCCCTATGTATTGACTGTGTACTGATTGCATCACAGCCAACCCTAAACTAACATTTTGTCAACTGCTCCTGAACATGTACTGTGCTGTATAATAATATCATGACATGTCCTTGTATTTCATCTCTTGGTACAATAAGCAACTTCAAGGTGGGAGACTTTTACAGAAATTAATGTCACATGTGACAGCAGAGATTTATTTGACTTGTAAGTGTCCAATAGCAAATATTAGACCTCATGCCTCAAATATTCACACATTTACACCTCCCTAAAGTAATGAGGATCACTGCAAGTCCTCAGTTTAGCAATATACATTTGAAATGGGTAATCATAACAGAGATGTTTGAAAGTAATGAGACACATAGCAATTTCCTGTTTCATCACCCTCACAAAATCAAACCAGCAGGATGTAAAACAAGGAGAGTAACAAGAGCAACATAGCCTTGTTTGTGCCATAACAGTAGCTCAGCCTGGTTCCACCTCCCTTGAAAGAACATATACCCTTGCATGTTCCATGACAGGAACCCACCTTTGCTCCACACCCCCAAAACAACAGTCTCTGCTTGTTTGTGGCATCAAACCTTCCATTAATTTGATGGCAACTGCATACTATATTGTCCCCACTGAATATCCTTACCCATTTTAAGGTAAATGATATAGACTGGCTTATACACTGCATTTCTCTGAGTACTGGTCAGATAACTGATGAACGACCAAGAAACACTGAAAGGTAGGATACAGCTGTATATTTACAAGAAATAATCATGCAAGTTGTGTGATCAGTAAGTGCACTACATCCAAATATATTACACAGAATACATTTACAAATAACAGGTCATGCCTTGATATCAGTGTACATTCAGTTGCACTTGGTTATATGAGGAATTGCATCATGTTTTTGCTGCAAAGGTGTTTTTGGGGACAAAATGAATAAGTCCTCCCTCATGTTTTGTGACAGCACATTGAAGTGACAGTTGGGATCCAGATCAATGCAGTCATATCTCGTGTACTAACAGTTTTTACTGTGTATGTCATAGATTGATTTTCCACATTTCAATTAATTCTCCATCCACACACATACACCGGATACATTCAATGAATACTATTGACAATCTCACAAACATATTTCCTAGCAGAGAGCACTCTCACACAATGTGTTTCTGTGATGGTAAGGGCTGCGCAACACTTTCAAATGTTGCAAATCCAGAAAGTGCGCACTCCCAGATTCATAGGCTCATAGGTAGGTACTAGGCTATCAGCCCAAGGGCCTAGGTAAGCCTAGCCAACAAGATTCCGCAAGCAAGATACCTGCAATTGGTGGGAAAATATCATTCTACATTGGTCTTGATCTGTAATAAGCATGGATGGCATTCATGAAGAGTTTTTTGAGATTCTGTGCTCAAAGATAGGGTATCCAGGAGTCCAAAGTGTTTGTTGAACTCCTAGTCAATGAACATGGGCCCAGGCTGTTGCAGAGGGTCTATTGCAGCTCAGATTACAAGGCAGAAGCATGGAATAGTTTGGCTCAAGCTCTGCCCAGTGCTACTGGTATCCCTCACACTGGTGAATAATGTAAGAACTACTACAAAGACGTCAGGATGAGGAAGAGGGATAACCTCAACTGTTGGATTGAGGAATGTAGGACTGGGGATACCCCACAGATGTGTAAGCATTGCTTACTTGTCAGTGTTAAAAATGAATATAGTCAGGATTGGTATGCTTAATGGTATTCTGTTGTGTTCTGTTTTTTCCACAGCTATCATACACAGGGCAATGAATATGTGAATCCATGTTGCTAGATTGGCATGGATTTGAGACACATGAGGTATGTATGCATAAAAACGTTACAACACATTTGTTACTTGTACAGTTGTATCAAATTGAGCATTTATTTCTTAACTGCAATCGAGAAGCATGCATGCATTACTCTGGAGGGCAAAACAACAGTTTATTATTATGAAGTAGTCATATGTTGTGCCTTCAAAATGCACACTTCCCAAATATATTAAATATATATATATAATATATTAAATATGTTAAGGTTTCATCAATATCGCAATGTAACATCAGAGCTGTAAAGCAGTGTCACCAGTGGCTTGCAGTAAACTGCAGTCAGTATATTTGGATCCCACGTAGTGCAATGTATGCACACATCAAAGATTGTTTACTGTAATCTGTAGTATACTGTGTATCTGTTAGAAGTTGGGTAGTCCTAACAGTAAACAAAGGCATTTGTTAGGAGTTTGTAGTGTTAAAAGTAAAGGTAACAGATAGAGTCAACTAACTGTGTCAATGCTTTTTATGTCACATATGAACTTACTAATGTTCTCCTTTTTTCTCTCACCCCAAACCTTTTCTCTCTCTTTTTTTTTTTCATTTTTTTTTGGGGGGGGGGTATTTTCTTTTTTGTGTGTGTTTACTTTTTTCTTTTTCCCACAGCATAGCAGGGTAGGACTGTCCCATGGGATCCACCTGTCCCCACTACACTGGCTACAGCATCACTGCCAAGCACATCTGGTGCAGAATCTGGTAACACCACCTATGCAGTGTGGAGAGGGTGAGTTTATCACCTGTGACAAACTGCCAGGGATGGTGTGTAGGATTGGGCACTACACTGTTGCTGCATGCCTACTCGGTTGGAGACACTGTTCTCCATCACTGTATTAAATAGCACAAGGAGACGCAGACATCAGACACTGCAACCATTGGTGCAGTGAGGTGACAGTGATGACAATCCACTGGGTGAGGACTCGATTTTCACTGTCACCCAACTTGACATCCATGGCTTTGCAATATCCCCACCCTCACCCCAACCATGGTGTAAACCCACCTCATGTGTCCTTCACTGAAAACAAGGCAGGAATGTGCAGGAAGCATGTAGGAAAGAACCATAGCATTCCATTTTTTCCAGAATAAAACATACAAATTTTGCTGAATTTAGACTGATATCTCCAGAGAAAGGAGTGACCACAACACAATCTATTGTACAGAGAATTTGAAAGATTCATATGTGTCATGAAGACATGTGAAATGGAGATTATGTATGGGATTATTATTATTTTTTGGGACAGGTACCCATATTTTTTGAGAGAGAGAGTAATGTTGGGGAAGGGCTGTAAGTATGTGTGGGTTAGGTAAGTTGGGCAGGTGAGGAAGCAGTTTGAGACAGACAAGACAAACAGGACAAGAGACAGGAATGGTGAAGGGCACATGCAGTGGGTGAACACCATGGATGGGGAGGTGTGTGGGGAATCCTGGTTCCATGCACTTTGACTTGGTTGACAGTAAGAATCTAGTCCTCAGTGACTGTCATCACTGTCACCTCACTGCAACACTGGCTGGAGTGTCTGATGTCTGTGCCTCCTAAGGGTGCTCTGCACTAGGATGGAGAGTAGGCTCTCCATCTGGTGTAGGAGTGTGACAACAGTGTGGTGCACAATCCTGTGGACTATCCCTGGAAGTTCATCACAGGTGATAAACTCACTTCCTCCACCACTGCTCCCAGAGGGAGCCACAGGCTTATCCTCTGGTGCAGAAATACCTGAGGGACTGGGTAGTATAGGGGCAGCAGAGGGAGTGTACCAGATGTGCTGGCCAGCGGTGCTGTAGTCAGTAGAATGTGGGCAGGTGGATCCAGCGGGACCATCCTACCCTGCTGTGCTGTAGGAAAAACAAAAAATAAAACAGTAAACACACAAAAAAGCAGACAATAACCCCCCCAAAATAAGAAACTCACAAAAAAGAGAGGAAAAGGGTTGGGGTGAGAGAAAAAAAGGTGAACATTCGTAATTTCATATGTGACATACAAAGAATTGATACAGTTATTTGACTCTATTCTGTTACTTTTATTTTTAACAATGCAAACTCCTAACAAGTTTCTTCCTTACTTTTAAGAGTATCCAGTTTACAACAGAGGCACACTATAGTACAGAAATAAATTGCCCATATGCATGTTCCATTTATAGTGATTACAGATTGCAGAAGGTCATTTGTGCCACTGGTATAGGGGTATGAAGTTACATTCCAATAATGATGCGCAGGTAACTAATCTAAGGGGGCGGCGAAAGCCAACACATTCCAGCTAGGCTTATAAATGCCTTTGGGCATATAGCCTAGTACCTACCTATGAACCTAAACCTAACAGTATTATATATTTGGAAAGTGTAGTTTTTTTCAACTCACAACTGATGACTACACTAAAATACTGCACTGTTCTTTTGTCCTACAGATTACTGCATGCCTACTCTTCCTTTTACAGTTTAAAGATGCATGCTCACTGTTATTTGAGAATATGGCACCATTGCTTTCTGCTTCAGACTAAGGCATGCATAGTTTCTTTTATACTTGGGATATACATGCTCAATTTTTTACAACTCTGTTAAATACCAACTAAGCAGTCCTTAACTTTTAATACTACAATATTACTATACAAATTATTATTATTATTAAAATACTACTTCAATAGTACTGTTCTGATGCATACATACTACATGCTTCTCCCATTCTTATTAGATGCACGGTGAAGGATCAAACATCCAAGACCCTCTCCTCAGCAGCTGTGGAAAAAACAGAACAAACCACTATTATAAATGCGAGTCTTGACCATATTCAGCTTTTAACTCTTACAATTATTCACTGAAATTGATGCTTACACATCTGTGGGGTGTCCCCTGCAAGACGTTCCCCAATCCAGAGGTTGAGGGTATACTGATTCCTCCTCTGGAGGTCACCAAAATTATGTCTGCATTACTTACCTGTGCAGCGTATACCTGTCCCATTGTTTAAGGCCATGAAAACACTATTCCAGGTCTCAAATTTATATTCTGAGCCAGTATATTTCCACTGCAGCCACTTGGGCCCATGATCCCTAATTAGGAATCCAACAAAAATCTTGGACTTCTGGACACTCCAACACTGAGTCCAAAAGTGCACACCCTCTCCAGCAACTTCAGACATGCCTGCCATAGCTCAAGCTCAATGTCTAATGAGCATTTCCTGCCAATTGCAGTTTATATGGTGCTGTTTCCCACCTATTGCACATCTTGCACTTACTGAAAGTGCACACGTTTTAGATTTGTAACATTAGAAAACATTGTACATCATGTACCATTGTACAAACATGGCAGGTGAGAATGCGCAATGCCAGTCACTGTGTTTGTGGGATGGTAAGTGATGTGCAACAGTGGAGAATGGTGCAATTTCTAGCTGATTAGCTTTACAGGCACTTGTGTATATGGGCTTGTCAAATTTATTTATATATAATATATATATATATATATATATATATATATATATATATATATATATATATATATATATATAGTTCTACATTTGCATCTATCACAACAAGAAGGTTGAAAAACAGTTGTGTATCTTGCACTTTATTGCTATAATCTGCCATTTCACAGCAGTAAAAACAACAACTTATACTAGGGCCCCATACCATCTGCACTCCATCCCTGCACTTCACACCTGCTGCCATGGCATTAGTAAGATGATATCTGCTATCTTAGTAGTTATTGTAAGGTTCTTGCTGTTAATTGTAGCACAAACTGCTTTCCATGGTTATGCAATGCACACTATTATTAACTGAATTCATCCAGTTCATATGTTTGGCTGTTTGGGTCCTGTCTACAACTTGGGTAGTCCATTCCTCTAGTTTGTGCTCTGCTGCACTTCATGAAATCCAGCTGAGCATAGCGAAACATGTGTATGCCAAGTGGCACATTGTGCATTCACTGGCAATAAAAAAAAAATTAAAAAAGGGATAAAAAAAATTAATTAAAACACAAAAGGCAGACTCTCGACAGTTTTGCAGACTGTCCAAATATTTGTATCATATATTTGGTCTGTTCCTTGCAAAATGGGTGGTTTATTGTAAAATCACTGAAGATTGCATTCAAAATATAATGACATATACAGTTCTGTTCTGTACTTCATGTCATTCAGAAAATGCTTTCAGTGTAATGATCCACATTCAGTAAACAGGTTGTGTAGCTAGTAACTTTGGGGCAAGTCATGAGTTGTGTAGCTAGTAACACTGGGGCAATCCATGAGTTGTGTAGCTAGTAACACTGGGGCAATCCATGAGTTGTGTAGCTAGTAACATTGGGGCAATCCATGAGTTGTGTAACTTGTAACACTGGGGCAATCCATGAGTTGTGTAGCTAGCAACACTGGGGCAATCCATGAGTTGTGTAGCTAGTAACACTGGGGCAATCCATGAGTTGTGTAGCTAGTAACACTGGGGCAATCCATGAGTTGTGTAACTTGTAACACTGGGGCAATCCATGACTTGTGTAGCTAGTAACACTGGGGCAAGTCATGACTTGTGTAGCTAGTAACACTGGGGCAATCCATAAGTTGTGTAGCTAGTAACACTGCAATCCATGACTTGTGTAGCTAGTAACACTGGGGCAATCCATGAGTTGTGTAACTAGTAACACTGGGGCAATCCATGAGTTGTGTAGCTAGTAACACTGGGGCAGTCCATGAGTTGTGTAGCAAGTAACACTGGGGCAATCCATGAAACCTTGCCTATGCATGCTGCATATCATTAATATGCATGACATGAGGTTACTCAATGCCACGTGATCCGCAGTATCCCACATGCAAATACACTCTCTGTAGGCTCTATGCAGAACCTACACAGAGTTTATTGAACCCCACAAATTATTTTTATATATAACAACTGTTATGTTCACACACTGTGTCCTGCAAAAAGGAAAAGGATTGTTGCTTAAAAATAATGTGCTTCATTTACACCATGTAAAAAACTGGTCATTCCTTGCTACATTGTATGAATGAAAGTAACTGTAGTGTGTGATTTCTGAAGATCTTTATTTATTTATTTAGTTATTTGGTTCTCTGCTTCTGTGTAAGACCTTTTATTGTTCTAAACTTTGAGCATTTTTTAGTCCTTGGATTCTCTCACTGAATTGACTGTTACATTTGCAATTGAGTTTAGTGAAAGGAATGTTGTTGTGGTGGGAACATCTGCTTCTCAGTGGCTACTGATTTAATTCTGCTGAAAACATAGAAATGTATACCAGTCTCAAGTGGTTTCCCTTTTCAGACTGATCCTGGACTCATGGTTGTTCATTTTTATTTTGCCTTTATTTACCGGGTTTAGTTAAAATGTATTTATCATAAAACTGCACTAAAAGTATGCTAAGCCAATCATGAGTAACATCATTTTGGCAGGAATCTCTATCCCTTCTGTTTTTATACTGAGAAAGCAACTTCTCATAGTCAGTCATCATTTATTGCTCTAGCTTCTTGCGGGGCTATAGGGGTGTATCATAACATTGTGAAAGTTGAAATGTTGAGAACTTTTATAATATAAAAAAGGATAATGCACAATAATATTTACTCAAAGAAGAATATTTTAAAATCTTTAGCTGACAACATGGAATTTGATTGCTACACCTGTGAATAAAGGAGGAAGTGCTGTTATTATGACTTGAATTCTTATGAGATAATGTGTTGTGAGCTTTTAAATGTGCTTTTAGATTATTCTAGACTCCAGGAGAGCACATTGGAGACTTTCCAGTTTCCCTAATGGATATTTTACAGGAACCTGTAAAGACTGTTGCTATTATAGACACTGATGCTCCTAAATTGTGTGTCAAAAATCCCAGGGTGCTCTTGTTTTACTGTCTTGGCAAATCCAAATCAAAACAATGAAAATACAAGATTCTCTGGAAAGAACTATTGTCTCTTGGGTTAAGGGTATTTGGAAACGTTTGGTGTAACTGACTTGTTTTCAGTCTTAAGTAACTTCTTTCTCATCTTACCTTAAATATAGTGGTCATTTGATTGATCTATTGAAAAAAATAGCTGGCAGGATGATTTGTTTTATTACTACTGATGTTACTAGTTTATGTACTTTGATTAATCATATTTGGGGACTGGAAGCTTTTTTTATTTATTAAAATTTATTACAGTGACAAGTAAGAACATATAAGTAACAATATTATTTTTCTAGTAAAGACAAACTGAAAATATGCCTCTGTGCAAGTGAAAGTTCAAGATCAAATACACAGTAAAACACTTGCAGGATGATGTAATAAATTCCAAATACTGCCAGATGGTAAGACCCAAAACGAAACATTCTTTATTGACAAAAATACAGGCTTAAGCACTTTCGGCCATAAAAATGGCCTTCATCAGAAACACACATAATCCCTATAAAAACATTTAAATACCCTCCTATATCAAAAATTAATCAGTTAACCAATTATTTTATTTTATAAAAATAACAAATACATAACTAAAACACTACTATAAGACAACTAAAAAACTTTTCTTTTCTACTCAAAACAACTTCATAATTGACCCCACTGTTAAGTCCAGGTTTATTGTAGGCATTGAGCAGAATCTGCCATTTGAGCTCTTTATACTCAAGCTCTCCTTCTTTGTCCCCATTAAATTTAGGGGAAACATTTTCTATTACTGAAAATAGAAACTTCGAACACTTGGAACATTCTAATGTATGCTTAAACAATGCATTGCTATAATCTTTCTTTTTTATCCCATAATCATCATCATCATCTTCTTTCAGGTGTTCCCATTAGGGGTCTCCACAGTGGATCACCTGTTTCCATTTCTTCATGTCCTCTGCATCTTGCTCTGTCACACCAACCACCTGCATGTCCTCTCTCACCACATCCATAAACCTTATCTTAGGCCTTCCTCTTTTCCTGTTACCTGGTAGCTTCATCCTTAGCATCTTTTTCCCAATATAATCAGCATCCCTCCTCAGCACATGTCCAAACCAACGTAATCTTGCCTCTCTGGCTTTGTCTCCAAACCTTCCAACCTGGGCTGACCCTCTAATATACTTATTCCTAATCCTGTCCACCCTCATCATACCCAGTGCAAATCTTAACATCTTTGATAACTATTCACTGCCACCCAGTGCCTGTCTTAACTCATCCCTGAACTCCACCTCATAATTACCCTTTTTCAATTTCCACCATTTGATCCTTGGTGCTGCCCTCACACTCCTCCTCCTCTTCTTGATCACCAACGTCATCCTACAAGCCACCATCCTATGCTGCCTAACTACACTTTCTCCAGTCACCACTTTACAGTCTTCAATCTCCTTCAAACTGGCCCTCCTATGTAAGATATAATCCACCTGTGTGCATCTTCCTCCACTCTTGTATGTCACCCTATGCTCCTCCCTCTTGCTAAAATACGTATTCACCACAGCCATGTCCATCCTTTTCGCAAAATCCACTACCATCTGACCATCTTCATTCCTTTGTTTAACACCATACCTACCTATCACTTCCTCATCCCCTCTGTTCCCTTCACCAACATGCCCATTGAAATCTGCTCCAATCACCACTCTCTCACTGTTGGGTACAGTTATCACCACTTCATCCAATTCACTCCAAAATTTTTCTTTCTCATCCATTGCACACCCAACTTGTGGAGCATATGCACTAACAACAGTCATTATTACACCAGTCTCCAGCTTCATAAACATCACTCTATCTGACACTCTTTTCACCTCCAAAACAGTCTTTGCATAGTGTTCCTTCAGAATAACTCCTATGCCATTTCTCCTCCCATCCACACC
Source organism: Protopterus annectens (assembly GCF_019279795.1). NCBI lineage: Eukaryota > Metazoa > Chordata > Ceratodontiformes > Protopteridae > Protopterus > Protopterus annectens. Next base: position 768,816,139 of record NC_056751.1, read on the forward strand.
ATGATAAAACAATTTGAACCCACCTCCAATACACCTAGCCTTACTCCCCTTTCATCTGGTCTCTTGCACACACAATATACCAACCTTCCTTCTGTCCATCATATCAGCTAGCTCTCTCCCTATACCAGTCATACTGCCAACATTCAAAGTTCCGACCCTCACTACCACAGTCCTAGCCTTTCTCCTCTCTTCCTGCCTTCGGCCATGCCTTCCACCTCTTCTCCTCCTTCGGCCAACAGTAGCCCAATTTCCACCAGCTCCCTGCTGGCTAACAGTACTGGTGGCAGTCATTGTTAACCCGGGCTTTGACCGATCCCATATGGAAATATTTACTGGTGACTGCATGAAATGATTTGGTGAAGTTTTATGCCGGATGCCCTTCCTGACGCAACCCTCCCCATTTATCTGGGCTTGGAACCAACACAAAGAAATGCACTGGCTTGTGCATCCCCAGTGGCTGGGTTCTCTTTTATCCCATAATAATGTTCATAAATTCTCTTTCTCGGTGATCTGTTGGTTTTTCCTGTATAGAAGGAATTACATGCTAGGCACTTTGCCATATATACCACAAATTCTGAACTACATGTAAACCTACCTGGCACTATAATAGTTTTGTCGTAAGTGCTTACTTCTACATAAGGTCCCTCAGCTATAAATCTGCACTCTTTACAGTCTAAACACTTATACATACCCTTGACTCTACTGTTATTAGATTCATGTGTGTTTTCTAAAATCTCTTTGAAATTCCTAGCCCTTTTGTTGATATATATGGGTTCTTCTCCCACTGCAGCCTTAACTTCTTTATTTGCTATTAAAATCTTCCAGTTGTTGCCAGTACCTTGAATAGCTTTGCTGTCCGCTGTGAAGATTAAAGGCATGGCCACTTGCCAATTCTCGTCTGGCTTTGCTTTCTTCTCCTTCTCTAGTCTCTCTTCTTACACCTTCTTGTCTGTGTCTTTCGGCTTTTCCCGGTTAGGGGTAGCCACAGCAGAACTCCGGTCTGCTAATGATTGGCAGCAGATTTTTATGTACTGGCTTGCCGGGCCTAACGCACAACCTTCTTACACCTTCTAATCCTAATAAATTACTAACTACCTTACTAGGATATCCCCTGTTTTTAAACCTCTGATGTAATTCTCCCACAAATCTATCTATTTTGCTGGCATCACTTGTAAGTCTTTCTACCCTCATTAACTGTCCCTTCATTATATTATGTTTGACATATGCAGGGTGCATGCTTGTATAATGGAGCAAACTAATGCTAGCCACATTTTTGTAACTTATAACTGTAATTAATGTTTGTTGCCCTTGTTCCTTTATAATGTCTAAATCTAAATAACTGATCCGAAAAAAATCATATTCCAATGAAAATTTCAAAAAACTTGTACTCTCATTCGTTTCTTTAACAAAATCCTTCAAATTGTCTTCCGAACCCCTAAACACAAAAAACAAATCATTAATAAATCTATAATAACATAAAATATTCTTGTACCCTGCTATGTGGGGCAAGAGACTGGTCTCCCAAAAAGCTATGACTAAACTGGCATAACTGGGAGCCATTCTTGCCCCCATAGCAACCCCCCTTGTCTGTAAAGAAATGAATTTTCAAAAGTGAAAAAAAGTTAAGACAAAATGTGTTCTGTGCTTTCCAAAATAAATTTGCTTTCCCCTACTTCAAATTGCTGACTTTCAACCAACATATAACCTACCCATTCCAAACCTTTTTCATGAGGGATGCGGATGTACAAGGATTGCACGTCTATTGTTACTAATATATCTTCTTTGTCTATCTCCAAATTTCTTATTTTATCCAAAACGTGTTTTGAATCTTTAATAAATGACTTGGTTCCTTGTACCAACCTTAAAAGGGCCCTATCAACAAATTTAGAAAGGGTCTCTAACTTGGATGCCCTGGGTACGACTATTGGTCTACATGGTGGATTCTGCTCACTTTTGGGCACTTTGGGTATTCCAAAGAAATACCCAACCTTGGGTTTGTTTACCTGAAAGAATTCAAACATAATTTCAGAAATAACCCCTTTGTCCAATTTGTCCATCAACCATGCATCAATGTATTTATATGCTTTATGTATTTCTAACTTAGACACTTTTTATATGAATGTACATCCTTTAACAACTCATATACACCAGTAAAATAATCAACTGTATTTACTACCACCATAGACGACACCTTTATCTGCCCTCATGATGTTAATGGTAGAATCACTTTTTAAAGCTTCAAAACTATTTTTTTATTTAACATTTGTTGACCGGGAATGTCCGACTAGGTTCCATAGAGCCTGTTTTCAGCGGAGGCCCGGGGAGAAATGCTCCAGATGCATGTCTTTGGAATGTGGGAGGAAACCGGAGTACCCGGAGGAAACCCACGCAAACACAGGGAGAACATGCAAACTCCACACAGAAGGCACCCCAGCCGAGAATCGAACCGGAGAACCTCTTCCTGTGAGGTGACAATGTTAACCACTGCACCACTGTGCCGCCCAATATAATGCCCAAGACATTTAAAATATTCAATTTGTCGAATAGACAGTTGACAATACCTGAAGAAAAAGTTTTAAGTAAAGGTTTTTCTTTCTGTTTGTTTCATGGTTAAATTATAATATTTTCCTTTACTTTTTTGTTTTAACAAACTTCTAATTTCTACTTCACAAATGTCTTCAAAGGCTTTAATAGTGGCATGAAGCAGTGGATTAAACACACTTGGTACTTTAAAGTCACTCTTTACATATTCCTGTCCTTGTCCAAATAACAGTCATAGATTTAACTTACGTGTAAAATCTTTCAAGTCTATGATTGTTTTGACTATGTCAGACCTCCCCGATGGAATAAACGAAAAACCTTTACTTAAAACTTTTTCTTCAGGTATTGTCAACTGTCTATTCAACAAATTGAATATTTTAAATGTCTTGGGCATTATCTGGCTTGCCTGTTCAACTGCCGGTTGTTCCCTCTCTGGAAAAGTGGATAAATCCCTGAATGGTTTGATGTTTCCATCACCATTGAGCAGGTTCTGTCTGCTGGACTGTTCGTGTCTCTTTACTCTGGTGTTAGGTATTATGTTTCTGCTGGCTTCACCCTGTGGTCGATTCTGCTTGCATATTCGCTCTTCTATTGTTTTCGAGTGTCTGGGAGATAAAAAAATGACCATTTTGCTGTTGTTGTTGATTGCTATCTTGAACTTCACATTGACTGCATGCTTGACCCACAGACTGTTCAACGATTACTTGTGTTAAGGTATTTCCGCTGAATGTGTCTTCCACTTCCTGTCTCACATTTAAGGTTGTACTGACAGTCTTCTCATTATCACTTCCTGTCTCACATTTAAGGTTGTACTGACAGTCTTCTCATTATCACTTCCTGTCTCACATTTAAGGTTGTACTGACAGTCTTCTCATTATCACTTCCTGTCTCACATTTAAGGTTGTACTGACAGTCTTCTCATTATCACTTCCTGTCTCACATTTAAGGTTGTACTGACAGTCTTCTCATTATCACTTCCTGTCTCACATTTAAGGTTGTACTGACAGTCTTCTCATTATCACTTCCTGTCTCACATTTAACGTTGTACTGACAGTCTTCTCATTATCACTTCCTGTCTCACATTTAACGTTGTACTGACAGTCTTCTCATTATCACTTCCTGTCTCACATTTAACGTTGTACTGACAGTCTTCTCATTATCACTTCCTGTCTCACATTTAACGTTGTACTGACAGTCTTCTCATTATCACTTCCTGTCTCACATTTAACGTTGTACTGACAGTCTTCTCATTATCACTTCCTGTCTCACATTTAACGTTGTACTGACAGTCTTCTCATTATCACTTCCTGTCTCACATTTAACGTTGTACTGACAGTCTTCTCATTATCACTTCCTGTCTCACATTTAAGGTTGTACTGACAGTCTTCTCATTATCACTTCCTGTCTCACATTTAAGGTTGTACTGACAGTCTTCTCATTATCACTTCCTGTCTCACATTTAAGGTTGTACTGACAGTCTTCTCATTATCACTTCCTGTCTCACATTTAAGGTTGTACTGACAGTCTTCTCATTATCACTTCCTGTCTCACATTTAAGGTTGTACCGACAGTCTTCTCATTATCACTTCCTGTCTCACATTTAAGGTTGTACTGACAGTCGTCTCATTATCACTTCCTGTCTCACATTTAAGGTTGTACTGACAGTCTTCTCATTATCACTTCCTGTCTCACATTTAAGGTTGTACTGACAGTCTTCTCATTATCACTTCCTGTCTCACATTTAAGGTTGTACTGACAGTCTTCTCATTATCACTTCCTGTCTCACATTTAACGTTGTACTGACAGTCTTCTCATTATCACTTCCTGTCTCACATTTAACGTTGTACTGACAGTCTTCTCATTATCACTTCCTGTCTCACATTTAACGTTGTACTGACAGTCTTCTCATTATCACTTCCTGTCTCACATTTAACGTTGTACTGACAGTCTTCTCATTATCACTTCCTGTCTCACATTTAACGTTGTACTGACAGTCTTCTCATTATCACTTCCTGTCTCACATTTAGCGTTGTACTGAAAGTCTTCTCATTATCACTTCCTGTCTCACATTTAACGTTGTACTGACAGTCTTCTCATTATTACTTCCTGTCTCACATTTAACGTTGTACTGACAGTCTTTTCATTATCACTTCCTGTCTCACATTTAACGTTGTACTGACAGTCTTCTCATTATCACTTCCTGTCTCACATTTAAGGTTGTACTGACAGTCTTCTCATTATCACTTCCTGTCTCACATTTAAGGTTGTACTGACAGTCTTCTCATTATCACTTCCTGTCTCACATTTAAGGTTGTACTGACAGTCTTCTCATTATCACTTCCTGTCTCACATTTAAGGTTGTACTGACAGTCTTCTCATTATCACTTCCTGTCTCACATTTAAGGTTGTACTGACAGTCTTCTCATTATCACTTCCTGTCTCACATTTAAGGTTGTACTGACAGTCTTCTCATTATCACTTCCTGTCTCACATTTAACGTTGTACTGACAGTCTTCTCATTATCACTTCCTGTCTCACATTTAACGTTGTACTGACAGTCTTCTCATTATCACTTCCTGTCTCAAATTTAACGTTGTACTGACAGTCTTCTCATTATCACTTCCTGTCTCACATTTAGCGTTGTACTGACAGTCTTCTCATTATCACTTCCTGTCTCACATTTAACGTTGTACTGACAGTCTTCTCATTATCACTTCCTGTCTCACATTTAACGTTGTACTGACAGTCTTCTCATTATCACTTCCTGTCTCACATTTAACGTTGTACTGACAGTCTTCTCATTATCACTTCCTGTCTCACATTTAACGTTGTACTGACAGTTTTCTCATTATCACTTCCTGTCTCACATTTAAGGTTGTACCGACAGTCTTCTCATTATCACTTCCTGTCTCACATTTAAGGTTGTACCGACAGTCTTCTCATTATCACTTCCTGTCTCACATTTAAGGTTGTACCGACAGTCTTCTCATTATCACTTCCTGTCTCACATTTAAGGTTGTACCGACAGTCTTCTCATTATCACTTCCTGTCTCACATTTAAGGTTGTACCGACAGTCTTCTCATTATCACTTCCTGTCTCACATTTAAGGTTGTACTGACAGTCTTCTCATTATCACTTCCTGTCTCACATTTAAGGTTGTACCGACAGTCTTCTCATTATCACTTCCTGTCTCACATTTAAGGTTGTACCGACAGTCTTCTCATTATCACTTCCTGTCTCACATTTAAGGTTGTACCGACAGTCTTCTCATTATCACTTCCTGTCTCACATTTAAGGTTGTACTGACAGTCTTCTCATTATCACTTCCTGTCTCACATTTAAGGTTGTACTGACAGTCTTCTCATTATCACTTCCTGTCTCACATTTAACGTTGTACTGACAGTCTTCTCATTATCACTTCCTGTCTCACATTTAACGTTGTACTGACAGTCTTCTCATTATCACTTCCTGTCTCACATTTAACGTTGTACTGACAGTCTTCTCATTATCACTTCCTGTCTCACATTTAACGTTGTACTGACAGTCTTCTCATTATCACTTCCTGTCTCACATTTAACGTTGTACTGACAGTCTTCTCATTATCACTTCCTGTCTCACATTTAACGTTGTACTGACAGTCTTCTCATTATCACTTCCTGTCTCACATTTAATGTTGTACTGACAGTCTTCTCATTATCACTTCCTGTCTCACATTTAAGGTTGTACTGACAGTCTTCTCATTATCACTTCCTGTCTCACATTTAATGTTGTACTGACAGTCTTCTCATTATCACTTCCTGTCTCACATTTAAGGTTGTACTGACAGTCTTCTCATTATCACTTCCTTTCTCACATTTAAGGTTGTACTGACAGTCTTCTCATTATCACTTCCTGTCTCACATTTAAGGTTGCACTGACAGTCTTCTCATTATCACTTCCTGTCTCACATTTAAGGTTGTACTGACAGTCTTCGCATTATCACTTCCTGTCTCACATTTAAGGTTGTACTGTCAGTCTTCTCATTATCACTTCCTGTCTCACATTTAAGGTTGTACTGACAGTCTTCTCATTATCACTTCCTGTCTCACATTTAAGGTTGTACTGACAGTCTTCTCATTATCACTTCCTGTCTCACATTTAAGGTTGTACTGACAGTCTTCTCATTATCACTTCCTGTCTCACATTTAAGGTTGTACTGACAGTCTTCTCATTATCACTTCCTGTCTCACATTTAAGGTTGTACTGACAGTCTTCTCATTATCACTTCCTGTCTCACATTTAAGGTTGTACCGACAGTCTTCTCTTTATCACTTCCTGTCTCACATTTAAGGTTGTACCGACAGTCTTCTCATTATCACTTCCTGTCTCACATTTAAGGTTGTACTGACAGTCTTCTCATTATCACTTCCTGTCTCACATTTAACGTTGTACTGACAGTCTTCTCATTATCACTTCCTGTCTCACATTTAACGTTGTACTGACAGTCTTCTCATTATCACTTCCTGTCTCACATTTAATGTTGTACTGACAGTCTTCTCATTATCACTTCCTGTCTCAAATTTAACGTTGTACTGACAGTCTTCTCATTATCACTTCCTGTCTCACATTTAAGGTTGTACTGACAGTCTTCTCATTATCACTTCCTGTCTCTCATTTAAGGCTGTACTGACAGTCGACAGTCTTCTCATTATCACTTCCTTTCTCACATTTAACGTTGTACTGACAGTCTTCTCATTATCACTTCCTGTCTCACATTTAACGTTGTACTGACAGTCTTCTCATTATCACTTCCTGTCTCACATTTAAGGTTGTACTGACAGTTTTCTCATTATCACTTCCTGTCTCACATTTAAGGTTGTACCGACAGTCTTCTCATTATCACTTCCTGTCTCACATTTAAGGTTGTACCGACAGTCTTCTCATTATCACTTCCTGTCTCACATTTAAGGTTGTACTGACAGTCTTCTCATTATCACTTCCTGTCTCACATTTAAGGTTGTACTGACAGTCTTCTCATTATCACTTCCTGTCTCACATTTAAGGTTGTACTGACAGTCTTCTCATTATCACTTCCTGTCTCACATTTAACGTTGTACTGACAGTCTTCTCATTATCACTTCCTGTCTCACATTTAACGTTGTACTGACAGTCTTCTCATTATCACTTCCTGTCTCACATTTAACGTTGTACTGACAGTCTTCTCATTATCACTTCCTGTCTCACATTTAACGTTGTACTGACAGTCTTCTCATTATCACTTCCTGTCTCACATTTAACGTTGTACTGACAGTCTTCTCATTATCACTTCCTGTCTCACATTTAACGTTGTACTGACAGTCTTCTCATTATCACTTCCTGTCTCACATTTAACGTTGTACTGACAGTCTTCTCATTATCACTTCCTGTCTCACATTTAACGTTGTACTGACAGTCTTCTCATTATCACTTCCTGTCTCACATTTAACGTTGTACTGACAGTCTTCTCATTATCACTTCCTGTCTCACATTTAAGGTTGTACTGACAGTCTTCTCATTATCACTTCCTGTCTCACATTTAAGGTTGTACCGACAGTCTTCTCATTATCACTTCCTGTCTCACATTTAAGGTTGTACCGACAGTCTTCTCATTATCACTTCCTGTCTCACATTTAAGGTTGTACCGACAGTCTTCTCATTATCACTTCCTGTCTCACATTTAAGGTTGTACCGACAGTCTTCTCATTATCACTTCCTGTCTCACATTTAAGGTTGTACTGACAGTCTTCTCATTATCACTTCCTGTCTCACATTTAAGGTTGTACTGACAGTCTTCTCATTATCACTTCCTGTCTCACATTTAAGGTTGTACTGACAGTCTTCTCATTATCACTTCCTGTCTCACATTTAAGGTTGTACTGACAGTCTTCTCATTATCACTTCCTGTCTCACATTTAAGGTTGTACCGACAGTCTTCTCATTATCACTTCCTGTCTCACATTTAACGTTGTACTGACAGTCTTCTCATTATCACTTCCTGTCTCACATTTAACGTTGTACTGACAGTCTTCTCATTATCACTTCCTGTCTCACATTTAACGTTGTACTGACAGTCTTCTCATTATCACTTCCTGTCTCACATTTAACGTTGTACTGACAGTCTTCTCATTATCACTTCCTGTCTCACATTTAACGTTGTACTGACAGTCTTCTCATTATCACTTCCTGTCTCACATTTAACGTTGTACTGACAGTCTTCTCATTATCACTTCCTGTCTCACATTTAAGGTTGTACTGACAGTCTTCTCATTATCACTTCCTGTCTCACATTTAAGGTTGTACTGACAGTCTTCTCATTATCACTTCCTGTCTCACATTTAAGGTTGTACTGACAGTCTTCTCATTATCACTTCCTGTCTCACATTTAAGGTTGTACTGACAGTCTTCTCATTATCACTTCCTGTCTCACATTTAAGGTTGTACTGACAGTCTTCTCATTATCACTTCCTGTCTCACATTTAAGGTTGTACTGACAGTCTTCTCATTATCACTTCCTGTCTCACATTTAAGGTTGTACTGACAGTCTTCTCATTATCACTTCCTGTCTCACATTTAGGGTTGTACTGACAGTCTTCTCATTATCACTTCCTGTCTCACATTTAAGGTTGTACTGACAGTCTTCTCATTATCACTTCCTGTCTCACATTTAAGGTTGTACTGACAGTCTTCTCATTATCACTTCCTGTCTCACATTTAAGGTTGTACTGACAGTCTTCTCATTATCACTTCCTGTCTCACATTTAAGGTTGTACCGACAGTCTTCTCATTATCACTTCCTGTCTCACATTTAAGGTTGTACCGACAGTCTTCTCATTATCACTTCCTGTCTCACATTTAAGGTTGTACTGACAGTCTTCTCATTATCACTTCCTGTCTCACATTTAACGTTGTACTGACAGTCTTCTCATTATCACTTCCTGTCTCACATTTAACGTTGTACTGACAGTCTTCTCATTATCACTTCCTGTCTCACATTTAAGGTTGTACTGACAGTCTTCTCATTATCACTTCCTGTCTCACATTTAAGGTTGTACTGACAGTCTTCTCATTATCACTTCCTGTCTCACATTTAAGGTTGTACTGACAGTCTTCTCATTATCACTTCCTGTCTCACATTTAAGGTTGTACTGACAGTCTTCTCATTATCACTTCCTGTCTCACATTTAAGGTTGTACTGACAGTCTTCTCATTATCACTTCCTGTCTCACATTTAAGGTTGTACTGACAGTCTTCTCATTATCACTTCCTGTCTCACATTTAAGGTTGTACTGACAGTCTTCTCATTATCACTTCCTGTCTCACATTTAAGGTTGTACTGACAGTCTTCTCATTATCACTTCCTGTCTCACATTTAAGGTTGTACTGACAGTCTTCTCATTATCACTTCCTGTCTCACATTTAAGGTTGTACCGACAGTCTTCTCATTATCACTTCCTGTCTCACATTTAAGGTTGTACTGACAGTCTTCTCATTATCACTTCCTGTCTCACATTTAAGGTTGTACCGACAGTCTTCTCATTATCACTTCCTGTCTCACATTTAAGGTTGTACCGACAGTCTTCTCATTATCACTTCCTGTCTCACATTTAACATTGTACCGACAGTCTTCTCATTATCACTTCCTGTCTCACATTTAACGTTGTACCGACAGTCTTCTCATTATCACTTCCTGTCTCACATTTAACGTTGTACTGACAGTCTTCTCATTATCACTTCCTGTCTCACATTTAACGCTGTACTGACAGTCTTCTCATTATCACTTCCTGTCTCACATTTAACGTTGTACTGACAGTCTTCTCATTATCACTTCCTGTCTCACATTTAACGTTATACTTACAGTCTTGAAATTATCACTTCCTGTCTCACATTTAACGTTGTACTGACAGTCTTCTCATTATCACTTCCTGTCTCACATTTAACGTTGTACTGACAGTCTTCTCATTATCACTTCCTGTCTCACATTTAATGTTGTACTGACAGTCTTCTCATTATCACTTCTTGTCTCACATTTAAGGTTGTACCGACAGTCTTCTCATTATCACTTCCTGTCTCACATTTAAGGTTGTACCGACAGTCTTCTCATTATCACTTCCTGTCTCACATTTAAGGTTGTAACGACAGTCTTCTCATTATCACTTCCTGTCTCACATTTAAGGTTGTACTGACAGTCTTTTCATTATCACTTCCTGTCTCACATTTAAGGCTGTACTGACAGTCTTCTCATTATCACTTCCTTTCTCACATTTAAGGTTGTACTGACAGTCTTCTCATTATCACTTCCTGTCTCACATTTAAGGTTGTACTGACAGTCTTCTCATTATCACTTCCTGTCTCACATTTAAGGTTGTACTGACAGTCTTTTCATTACCACTTCCTGTCTCACATTTAAGGTTGTACTGTCAGTCTTCTCATTATTGCTTCCTGTCTCACATTTAAGGTTGTACTGACAGTCTTCTCATTATCACTTCCTGTCTCACATTTAAGGTTTTACCGACAGTCTTCTCATTATCGCTTCCTGTCTCACATTTAAGGTTGGACTGACAGTCTTCTCATTATCACTTCCTGTCTCACATTTAAGGTTGGACTGACAGTCTTCTCATTATCACTTCCTGTCTCACATTTAAGGTTGTACCGACAGTCTTTTCATTATCACTTCCTGTCTCACATTTAAGGTTGTACCGACAGTCTTCTCATTATCACTTCCTGTCTCACATTTAAGGTTGTACCGACAGTCTTCTCATTATCACTTCCTGTCTCACATTTAAGGTTGTACCGACAGTCTTCTCTTTATCACTTTCTGTCTCACATTTAAGGTTGTACCGACAGTCTTTTCATTATCACTTCCTGTCTCACATTTAAGGTTGTACCGACAGTCTTCTCATTATCACTTCTTGTCTCACATTTAAGGTTGTACTGACAGTCTTCTCATTATCACTTCCTGTCTCACATTTAAGGTTGTACTGACAGTCTTCTCATTATCACTTCCTTTCTCACATTTAAGGTTGTACTGACAGTCTTCTCATTATCACTTCCTGTCTCACATTTAAGGTTGTACTGACAGTCTTCTCATTATCACTTCCTTTCTCACATTTAAGGTTGTACTGACAGTCTTCTCATTATCACTTCCTGTCTCACATTTAAGGTTGTACTGACAGTCTTCTCATTATCACTTCCTGTCTCACATTTAAGGTTGTACTGACAGTCTTCTCATTATCACTTCCTGTCTCACATTTAAGGTTGTACTGTCAGTCTTCTCATTATCGCTTCCTGTCTCACATTTAAGGTTGTACTGACAGTCTTCTCATTATCACTTCCTGTCTCACATTTAAGGTTTTACCGACAGTCTTCTCATTATCGCTTCCTGTCTCACATTTAAGGTTGGACTGACAGTCTTCTCATTATCACTTCCTGTCTCACATTTAAGGTTGGACTAACAGTCTTCTCATTATTACTTCCTGTCTCACATTTAAGGTTGTACCGACAGTCTTCTCATTATCACTTTCTGTCTCACATTTAAGGTTGGACTGACAGTCTTCTCATTATCACTTCCTGTCTCACATTTAAGGTTGGACTGACAGTCTTCTCATTATCACTTCCTGTCTCACATTTAAGTTTGGACTGACAGTCTTCTCATTATCACTTCCTGTCTCACATTTAAGGTTGGACTGACAGTCTTCTCATTATCACTTCCTGTCTCACATTTAAGGTTGGACTAACAGTCTTCTCATTATCTGCTCTGCGATCTCTATTGATTTTCTTCTCTTTTTAAGTCTTAAAAAAAACCTAAATTTTTCTGCTTTTTCTTGCATATTTTTCATGAATTTTTGTGTTTGTTATAGGGATTATGGGTGTTTCTGATGAAGGCCATTTTTATGGCCGAAAGTGCTTAAGCCTCTATTTTTGTCAATAAAGAAGGTTTCATTTTGGGTCTTACAATTTGGCAGTATTTGGAATTTATTACATCATCCTGCAAGTCTTTTACTGAATATTATTTTTCTATTTTAATATGGAATTTTTCTGTAGGTGATGGAAACAGCAATAGGAGTTAAATTTGCCCCCACATATGTGAATCTGTTTATGGGCCTTCTGTACAAAGAGTATATTGACCTGATGTATTTTATCGTAATTAGGTGATATAGACACTTTATTAGTTATTTATTTTGATAGTCAGGGTTCTTAGACTGTGAACAATTCCTTTTGAGACTCATTTCTAATAGATATGACATAAGATGTAATTCTAAATAACACATGCATTTAATGCTTTGATTTATTGTTACAAATCAGGAATAGGTGGATTGCTTTTCCTTTATACTAAAAAACACTTTAGGGAATATCATTAGTAATTTGTCATCCAGAGGTTAAATTGTTGGCTCAGTGGATACATTTATTTTAACACATGGGGAGTAATGGCAGAAATTAGGGAAGATATATATTCTATGACCAGGTTTCCCCATTTGTAAATGGGGTTATCTAGGATATTAAAATTCCACTGTAATATCATGCACAGTGACACAAAACTGAAAGATCTTCTGAAAACATCTCCTACAATATTTTATGGTAACCTCCCACCATAATGATCTGGTTGGTTCATTCAAGTTTGTTCCACAGGCAGGTAATTGTTGTTCCACAGGCAAGCCACTGTTGTTCCACAGGCAGGCTACTGATCTTGAAGATACAGAGTGTAAGTGGCTCTCAGTATGTCCCTGCTGGGATGACAACATTCAATAAGCTGTGAATACCCTCTCAGCTTTAACATTTATTATAAGATAGGTGTTATATATGCCACAAGGTCTTCATGTGTTAAATGTTTATGTCTGACAAACCTCTATGTAGGTTAAGATCATAATTTTGGTGCATACTAGGGTTATAGGGAACTACTGTGAGACAAGCCCTACTGCTCAAACTCTTGTATAGACTTCCTGAAGTACATTTACTTCTAGATAATTAGCAGATATTGTTATATTTTAAAGCTCAGTTTATATTGTCATTAAATGTTTTATTTCCAAATGGAATGAATAATGAATTGAAATTAAAATATTTATTGTAATAGTTTTTCAAGTATATATGGTTTCATGGCTAGTTGAAACATAACTCTCTCATTGGTTAGTGTTTCTCACACCTTCAATAAACAGGGTAGTTGATCTTGTTTGTATTTAGAAACTTATAGATTGATAGGTTTATAGGAGATTACTAGGCTAACAGCTTAAGAGCCCTTTGCAAGCATAGCCAGTATAATCTGATTTTACTCTATATTTAGCCCCTAGGGTAAGAGGATGGCATGGATTTGTGCCTATGGCTTGAGTATCTTACAGATTGCCCCTGTCCATAAGGGAAATAAGCACTACCCCAGGTGTGGATTTGTGATTCCCCATCCATTGATCTAAACTGCATTTGAAGAGAACCAAGGAAGGAGTCTGTTTAATGTGAATTGGAAGCCTATTCCAAATAAGGTGCAATCAATGAGACACATATCTGTCTCTCCAGCATGTTTTGTTTGAGTAGAGAACTAAGTTTAGATCCTTAGATCTAGTGACCCTCATGCTGTTTGACTTGCAGATGTTTATCAGCTCCATCAGGGCTAGGTTTGTGAGCGCCTTGTATGTCAGGCATAGGTCACCTCTTAATAGTCAGTAGAAAACAGAGTAAAGGGATATAGCTTTTAGTCTGTATGCATAGGACATGTTGTTTTCACATTATATTTTCTTTTTGAAAAATCTCTGAGGTTGCTGCAGCTGCTGTAAGTACCTAGTCGAGTATGTGCCAAATGGCACATTATACTTGATTACTGGTCTAATGAGGGCTGAGTACAGCAGGACTATAATTTCCTTGGATCTCAATGCCACACCTTTACTTGTAAGTGGTGCCACATAGAAGAACTTCCTCATCACTGTGGACACATGGCAGTGAAAGTTCAGGCTACTATCTATCTGTGTACCTCGAGCTCTCATCTCTGAGTCTACTCTTTAGGATCTGCTTTTGATCTTGCAATTTGCAGGGGTATTTGACTTTCCAAAGGGTATGATAATGCATTTTTACATTTAGTTTTAGGCAATGGTTCTGGCACAAATCATTTGTCTGATCTAGACCCTCTTGAGGGATATCTACATCATTGTAGAATGCAGTCATTTCCCCCAGCTTGCAGCCATTGGTGCGCTTTTTCATCCAGAGGCCTTTCACATTAGCCTTGACATCAGAGAAATATATTCCAAAGAGGAGTGGTCCCTGCACTGAGTCCTGCAGCACACAGCTGGTAACTAGCCTCTTGCTAGATCTGGATTCACCCACTTTAACTACATGTGTCCTGTCTGTGAGCCAATTGGCTATCCATCTGGTAATGTAGGGATTTATGCCCAGTTTTGTGAGTTAACGTTTAATACAGTAGTGGAGACTTATTTCAAATCCCTTGGCCAGGTCAAGATAGGTGGTATGTACTGTTTTACCCTCATCCTTGGCCCTAGTGACTTTCTCACAGAAATCCACCAGATTCAGTAGGCATGACCTGCCCTTAACAATGCTGAATGTGGTCAGGACCAGTGCTTGAGTGTTTCTTTTTCACGTCTGTGATTATTCTTTCCATGGCCTTTACATACTTTATAAGACAAGTCAAACTTATGTGTCTGTAATTTTACCTGGTCAGTAGATGGTCCCCTTTTATGCAGATAGATGGTGGTTGCTGTCCTCCACTCTATTGGTACAAAGCCAGTCCAGAGGCTGTGATTAAATAGTGATCCTTATGGACCTGATAAGTCCTGATTTAAGCTGTTTAAGAGGCAACCAGATATATCGTCAGGCCCTATTGAAGCCATGCTTTTAGCTTTAGAAAATGCAGTAGCAAACTGTTCTTTGATGATAATTGGCAGTGGAGTGGAGGACTGTATTTCTTGGGGGAGAACTGTGGGTGATGAGGAGATGAACACTGAGCTGAATTTGTTGACCAGCAGATTTGCTATATCATCTGGAACTAATTCCACGCATTGTCATGTGCTGCCCTTAAAACTGTGGCCATAACTGAAAAATGCCTTATGGTTATCCTTAGCTTTGGAGGCTATTTTTACCTCAAAGTCTGCTTTCAGAGACTTGACTAGTTCCCTGATTCTCTTGCTTAGACTACTGAGGGACTTTTTCCTCTATCTTGCACATTCTCTCTTACATCTCAACAGGATTTTCTTCCTTTTGTTGAACAACCTATTTATTCCCAGGGTTCCACCAGGGTGGTTTATTTTTGTGGTTTGACGTGGGCTTATTTTGGTCTGGTGCAGCCATTTCCATTCACTTGTTTATATGTTTGTACAGGGGGTTTAAGTATGCCTCTGCATAGGTTTCTATGTTCTCTGAGTTTGGGGGAGCTTGGAAACTAGCGGTACCATCCCATAATATGTAGTAATTTACCTTAGAGAAGTTCTTAAAGTTTCTGGGAATAGATGGGGGCACTATTTTACCTTTATTTCAAAGGAGACCATTTTGCGATTTGATCTTACCAGTGAAGACATAACATTAGTGAGGGTGTGTGGCACTGTCCTGTAGTTGTGAGTTCCAGATTGAGGATATTCGTTCCCCTAGTGGGAGTGAGTGTACACTACTTCTTCAGTGCAATTGAATTTAGAAAGTCAAGAAATCTTTGGGCCTGCATATTAGTGGTCATGTATGGCTTCCAGTTAATGGAGGGGTAGTTAACATCACCCATGAATATGGTATTGGGCTGGATGATGAATGATTTGAGTAACTTCATGTATGATGTATGAGTTTCCTGGTTCATAGTGGGGGACCTTTAGCTAGCAAGAATATGGTAATAGGTTTTTCCTGTGGTTGTTGGACATGGAGTAGCTCACACATGTCATACTGTTTGACCACCCTTTAGTTGTGCTTATCCTTTATGTAGGTAACTGCACCTCCACCTTTTATTCTTTCATGTTCAGTGGGTGGTCTGAATGTATGAAAGGCATTATAGCCGTGCACTGCTGGAGTGCTTTCCATGCCTTGAATGTATGAAAGGCATTATAGCCGTGCACTGCTGGAGTGCTTTCCATGCCTTGAATGTATGAAAGGCATTATAGCCATGCACTGCTGGAGTGCTTTCCATGCCTTGAATGTATGAAAGGCATTATAGCCGTGCACTGCTGGAGTGCTTTCCATGCCTTTGAACCACGTTTCAGTAACCGCACAGATGCCAGCATTCGCCAGGGTGAGAAGAGGAGAACTTCCAGGGAGTGCCGTTTCTTGTTGAGACTCCTAGCAATAACACCTTTAGCTTGTCATGAATAGCTATTGTTATGTGGGAAGGTTTGTCTATTTGACGATGCCTAAAAAAGACAATATAGCAGTAGATAATGTTTTGGCCAATACCCAAAACCAAAAGCCTAGTGGTCATAAGAGAAGGCCATCTTTGGCAAAGCAGTGTGGCCAGTCAACCTTGTCCTCTCAGGCTGACAAGTATTGGACCCCTTTGGAAAAACACCAGGAGCTAAGCCAATTGTTAAAGTCGGTCATTTTCTGCTGGTATTGTGGCATCATCCTTGGAGATAGTTGAATGCTTCTCAGTACTAGGCTCATACCTGCCTATGACACTTATTCTGAGAGCTCAATCATGTCTCTCTTCATATAGTCCAAGGAGGTACATCACAGGTCATTCATGCCCACATAGACTATGACTGAGTCATACTGGTACTTAAGAGTAAGTGACCTGCATGCTTGCATGATCTGGTGGATCAACTAACTGTAACATTCTTCTTATGCTGTCTGGTGAATGGGACATCAGTGTGTCTCACAATAGTGTCTCCTATGACCAGAATATTGAGTTGTGGAGTGTTTCAGCTTATGGGCTTGGTAGTTAAGATACAATGAGATGTGGCTTTATTTGTTGTGATGGGGAATTATCTTATTTGTGCATAAGCAGAGTTTCTGAGGACTGTGCTTGAGAGGCTTTTGAAGATTTGGTAAGTTACATGTGAGTGCCTCCACATATGTGGATCTATGTGTTTGGTTCTTCACTGGTGCAATGAGTGATGTGTGTGAGTTACTGACAACCTGTTTGTTTCTTTTTGTGTCTGTACTGAAAGTCTAGGCTCCAGTGTCAATCTGTTACTACATCTCTCATGTACTATATTTGTCTGTTTGAGAATTAAGTGATTATCAGTGCACATAAGGCAGTTTTTACATTGTATCAGGATGCATATGTCCACCAAACTGGATGCAGAGATAGTAGAAAAGTGCCCATCCATGGTTGCAGGTCTTAATGTGTGCTTGCAAGGGATAGGAGTGGATGGCGTTTTTAACCAGATGAGAGATGGGTGCTTACTTGGCGTAATCTTCAGCTAACCTAACTAGCAATGCTGCTCAGCACCCAAACGAGGCTGTCTCTGAGTAGCAAAAGTCCTGGATGTTACAGTTAGGTAAAGTAGACCTAAATAGTCCTAACAAAATGTATAAAAGCTGCTCATCACACAAGCTGATTGCTCCACGAGTGATGTGGTTTTAATAGGAAAATGTCAGCTTCCGCTGATTGTGTGTATGCAAGGCACTATTTACCACAGCTGCACAAAGAGTAGCTCTGCACAAATGCGTGGCTTATATATGATCCGAAAAAAGCACTATAACCTATGGCCAATCAGGTAAGCACACAATGAGCTTTCCACCAGCAATTCCCAGCACAGATAGGTGAAATCATCCCTGTCCTGCCACAAGAGTGCAGACTTTGACCCTCTTAATGTAAAATTACTGGTTTGGAGCCCGCATGTTAAGGAAACACAGACACCTAATTGTAACTATGCAACACTAGATTCTAGGTATTTCTTTGCAGAACAGCAGTCCTTACACCTCTTTGAAAATGCAACTTTAAACTTTAAAGAAGTGTAAAATAAATAAATACCACAGCAAACTTTCATAGTATAATGAAAATAAGCTATGCAAGTGCAAAATGATATGCGATTTTGTTTGTCTTGCCAAGGATGACATCAGGTCTTAGTAAATTTGCTCGAAGTCCCTCACATCATCACCAAGCAATGAGCAGCTCTGGGTAAATAAGCCATGACTTGTGCAAATGTGAAGCTTATATACAATCAGAAAAAAGCAAGTGTTAAACTAACTGTGCCCCAAGGTCAGTCACGTAAGCATAAAATGAGCTTCTCACCAGCAATTCTCAGCAACTCAGATAGGTGAAATCAACCCTCTCCTGCCACAAGAGTGCAGACTTTGACTGTCTCAATGTAAAATGCCTGGTTTGGAGCCTGCTTGTTAAGGAGCATCAAGCAGATGCTTAATATTAGCTAAGCAACACTAGATACAATGTAACTCAGTGCAGAACACCTGCCCTTAAAGCAGTTTGAAAATGCAAAGCTAAACTTTAAAGAAGTGCAAAAATAAATAAAATAAACTCAATAACTAGCTCTGCAAACTTTCACAGTATAATGAAAAGTGTAGATCACTGCACATGTATATATCTTTAAGAAGCTATCCAAGGGCTTGCACAAGTGTATAAATACTGAGCATGTGCAAGCCTGACTGCCATTTTGTAGTAAGCTTTTGAGATGTAAGCATGTATGTATGTATGTATGTATGTAAGTTAACCAGTTTGTTTTTTTATGATGCTGCTATCCATCCTGGTGTGTTTCTATGCATTAAAGCATCTAAATGAAATACCCTGCCTGCTTATAGAGGGATGAACAGCATGGTGTCAAAAGAGGCATGTCTAAAAAGACATGGTGTCAGAAGCGACATGTCTAAAAGGACATGGGACCAGGATGGGATCCAAATTCTTCAGTTCAAGATCGAGAGACACTCAGTTGAAACTGGAGGAATGTAGAGGAGTGAATCATCCCTACTGTATGTATACTTCACAAAATATTTCAGAAATCAATTTCAGATGTTGAAACTTGCTCAGCGCCATTTCTTATTCACAAAATATGAAACGAGGCATAAAGAAGGCTCTAAATGATATTCACATAAACCGATATGTCTGATATTGATAAAAATATTCAAATTACTACAGAAAATGTTTGAAACAAAATCTGAATTGCATAAAACAAATAAAATAAGAGAAAACCATATTTTTGCTAAGCACATATTTTTCGTATTGATCACAGATATTAGAGTTATCAGAAGTGTATAAAGTGTTCACATGTTTGTGCAGTATTACAGTAATTTCAAAAAATACAGCCATTTCACAAAGTACAGTATTTCAAAGAGTTTATTCTGCATTTGAATGTTATTACAAGCTCACAGAACAGTTTGTTCATACATAATTACAAGGGCTATACTTTCAATGTGTTTGTGCATACTTTGTCGGCATGGCAAACAGATTTCAAAAACCTAGTACACTTTTGTTTGACAGTAATATTGTTGAGAACTGGAGAGTGTTTGAGAAAGAGTATGACATTTTCATACAGGCTGCATTTTCTGATAAAGATGACCGTACAAAGTAATTTATTCTGCTTAATTTAGCTGGTCAGGAGCCATTGTAAGGGAATGTCCATTTGTGTATAGCCCTGCTATCTGTGCAGGAGAGGGGGGGACCATCATATTGTTGTACCCCCTCCAAGATAAATGTTACAATGGAAAGGCACATTTTATACAAGGGATCAAAAGCCTGATTAAACGTTTGCAGCATATATAACTCATTTGAGAAATAAAGCTAAAACATGCAGATTTGGTGATTCAAGGGATGAGTCGATAAAAGACAGACTTGTGTCTGGTATTAAAAATGATGCTGTGTGAAAGATTTTGCTTCATGACAGTGATTTAACTTTGAATAAGGCCATTGAGATTTGTCAGATATATGAGCTCCCAGAAAAGCACACACCTATGCTTACAAATGAGAGCAGCTTTAGAAGGCACAGTGATAAAGTTCATATTGATAGTATGCAGAAGGTGGTTAAAAGAAACAGGCCCAAGCACATGGCAGCAACTGTAACCCCTGTAGAACCCACTGGTAAACCCCAGAACTTTCCAGCAAATTCCAACATTTGCACAATCTCACTGAAGCTTAAGAGTGAGTCAGCAAACTCAAAGCATGGGACCCAACCTAGTTTCATTGGCAACTGTCATAACTGTGATGAAAGTCATGAATCTAAAAGGGAAAATATGTATCTTTTGGTGAGCAATGCCACAAATCAATAAGTGGAGTCCTTTCAAAATGTTTTGTAAATCAAAAGGCCTACATTCATTTATTAAGAGGGAATGTTTTAAGAAACAATCACTCAACCCTACTCTTTATGATGTCGGTGTGTCTGTGCTTCATGAAACAGTCAATGCAGTAGATTTAATGGCAAAGAATGAAGTATTTTGTACTGTTCAGTCATATGGAAAATCCATATAACTCAAGATTGACATAGGTTCCAAGTGCAATGTTATGTCAGCAGAAACATTTGCTAGTGTGTGTAATGGTGAAAGGCTTTATTTGTCAAGGTGTGTAAAGCTTGTTGCTTATGGTGGTGAAAAATTCAGACTGAAGGCTCAATAGTGCTTTCATGTTACTCTGCTGGAAGACATTATGAGTTATTATTTTATGTGATCAAGAGGCATGTCCAGTCATTATTATGGCACAGAGACAGTTTGAAAATGGGACTGCTTTCATTTAATAAGGAAGTCCACCATGTTAGCTTAAAAGACCACTACTCTAATTTCATCCAGTGCATTTTTTCTATCTACGCTGATCTTTTCCAAGACAAATTGGGGAAGCTTCCAGTTATGCACTCCATGAAGTTAGATCCAGAGGTCAGTTCAGTTATCAGGCCAGCTCAAAGAGTTCCAATAGCCATGCAGAACAGAGTCAAAGCTGAGGTAGATAAAGTGGTGTGACAAGGTGTTATTTGCCCAAATTCCATGGAGGTAGTTCATAAGAAAAGCTCAGATGACATCAGGATATGTATTGATCCATGATATTTGAACAAAGCATTAAAGAGACCTCATCATCCAATGTGCACAGTTAAAGAAGTCACAGCCTTGATGCCAAATGCCACTGTTTTTTCTGCCTTAGATGCAAAGAGCTCATTTTGGCAAATTCAGCTTCACAAAAAATCCTCATTGCTCACTACTTTCAGTACTCTGTTTGGAAGGTACAGATCAATGTGTGTGTATATATCTTTAAGAAGTTATGCAAGAGCTTGCACAAGGGTATAAATACTGAGCATGTGTGATCCTGACTGCCATTTTGTTGTAAGCATGTATGTATGTAAGGTTTGTTTGTTAACCAGTTTGTTTATATTTTATGATGCTGCTATCCATCCTGATGTTTTTCTGTGTATTTAAGCATCTAAATAAAATACCCCACCTGCTTGTCATCTGTGTTATAAAGTGACAAGTGACAAAAAGTATACAATGCTTCCAGATCTTTGCATCTGTTCAGGACACTGACATGGTGAGCAGCTCTGTGCAAATGTGCCAAATTTATACCAGCAATGGAAATACATAAAACTGACTACAAACCCTCTAGTTGATAAAATGACTACACTTATTGCTGTTTTGGGTGCTTCCCAGCTTAGAACAGACAAACACCTACTGTCATTAGATGAATAATCCCAGTCATCCAAATGTAAAAGCACAGTGAAAGAGTGTTCAGAGTGAAATGCCAGACTAAAGAAACTTCAGCTCTATTCAGTAGCATACCGCCTGCTCAGAGGTGATCTCTGCCTGACGTACAAGGCCATGTCCAATCAGGATCTGATGGACATGCTCCACCTCAAAAAATCCAAATCCATCAGGACCACGAGAGCTAAAGACTTAAACCTCGGCACAAGTATGAATAGGACATGCTGGAGGGATAGATTCATAACCCAGAGGCTTCCCATGCTTTGGAACAAGATCCCAGTTCGTATTAGGCAGAGCCCCTCACTGACTCTCTTCAAGAGAAATCTTGATGAGTGGATGGGAGATCATAAGTTTACCCCAGGGGTCACATCTGTGTCACTGCTAGACAGGGGCACAGTAAACTAATTCTATTATATAAGGGGACCTTCATTGTGTCACTACTAGACTGAGGCACAGTATTCTAATTTTATTCTGTACATTTTTGTACCATTTCATGGGGTGGCAAAAGCCACATCACTATGGCTAGGCTTACAAATGCCCTAGGGCAGATAGCCTAGTACTATACTATGAAACTATGAAACTATAAACAAACTAACTTACACTTAAGGAAAGGCAACAAGTAATTCAAGCTAATAGCAGTATACTGTAAACAGCTTATAAAAGTGCGATTGTTTAATAAAACTACTTCACATTGTAGAAATGAGACAGGAACCACTCAACTATGCAGAATTTATAAAGGCACAAAAAACAAGGTAAGCTGATTAATAAGCCCTCTTGCCAATAAAACTACATGTAGCAATCTGTAGTGTGTTCCTCCAGCCTATACAGTTTAGGCTACTGCCCACTGCCACTAGATAAAATATATGTCATCTTGAAGTGAAAACACAGAAAACAATCTTCCAGAGTGTAAAAATACAGCAATTTATCCAACAGCTAGCCTGATAATAAAGTCAGAGCAAAGAAATCAGTAGAACAGACAACAAGGGACAAAACACACTGTTTCTTCAAAATAAACACAAGGAAAGGCAAATAATTCAAGATATCAACAGCAGCAGAGAAAGAGAGGAGCTCATAAAGCTGAATTAACAGTAAGGGTGGGTGGGCAGCTTAAAAGTCATCCAGTTTAAAAAACAGATCAAGGAATGAGATGGCAGGTGGAAAAAATAACCATCAGTGAGTCACCAATAGTGCTTCATGGGTTTGTAGGCCTTGAGTCTTATCAGAAAATACAAAGCCACAGATATTGTCTGTGTAGTTAAGTATCACTCCAGAAACTTGGAAGACAGTTGTGCTAAAGTGCTATATTCTCTTTATCCAAGTAAATGAAAGCTAAGTTTCAGTGTAACTTTGTGGACTTCAATCTGCTGATTTGTAAAAGTTTTGTGAGCATTTCAAAGAACATAGAAACATACTTGTCAAATAATTAGAGGGACCATAAGTAGTTATCTAGCCATATATGCTTTGAATTATCTTTTGAGTATGTAATAGAGCTCACCACCCAAATCAAGTAGGGCTGTACATAATCACCCAGGTGTAAACTTGTGTCAACCCATTCCGTCAGTACATAATCACCCAGGTGTAAACTTGTGTCAACCCATTCCGTCAGTACATAATCACCCAGGTGTAAACTTGTGTCAACCCATTCCGTCAGTACATAATCACCCAGGTGTAAACTTGTGTCAACCCATTCCGTCAGTACATAATCACCCAGGTGTAAACTTGTGTCAACCCATTCCGTCAGTACATAATCACCCAGGTGTAAACTTGTGTCAACCCATTCCGTCAGTACATAATCACCCAGGTGTAAACTTGTGTCAACCCATTCCCTCATCAGACTAGCCTTAAAGGAAGCCAAAGCAGTACTTTGCTTGACCTATAGTAATAACATATTACATGGGATACACATATGTTGAGTTAGGAACCTATCGCTTCAGCAAGTCTTGTTTATTTATTGATGAAAGTTTAGGTCTTTAGTGTGAGTGTCTATAGAGCTGCAGGTTTTGCAAAGAAATAGGAGGTCAAATGGGACTGGGAATTTCATGGCTCAGGAATCAAGACATAAGTGACCTTGCAGAAACCTGCTTAAGCTGGTGATAGGGCAGGTGGATGTAAAAGATCCAACAACACCTAAGTTCCCTGCTGCCATGGCCAAATTTCCCCTAGTAGTATAAATACCACCTTGGGTCTCTGCTAATAAAAGGCATTAGCCTAGTGGGACTAACCAGGTCAACAAAGGATAAACACGTAAGTAAGTAAGTGAATAAATAAATAAACATGTAGGCTGCTGAGTATGAACACAGTCATACTAATCTATTGGGGTAATTGAAAGATTTAAGACATTTATTTATTTATTTATTAGAAAATTTTTGGGGCCTTTCCAGTTGAACAATATGCTTGGATTTGTACATACAAAAAGGGGTACTGTATTCATTGCTTGCACTGACAAGGGAAGAGTAGAGTGGTAGGATGAGTCCTTTGGATCGTAACGATATTCTCCTGGTAATCAGATGGGTCACAGCAGATTTCCTAACTATTGTGGAAACATGACGAGTGAATGAAAGTTATTCTCTTAAGTAACTAGGTCTCTTAAGACACTATATTTCTGAAGAGGAGAACCATTTATAACATCTGAGGAGGGAGCAACTTTTCTGCCAAGTGCTACCATTTTTGATGCACCATGTATGTGAGTATTCCAGCACTTTCTGTAGCTGTTTTGTATCAGTGGATGAGTGGACATCAGTGCCTAGTTTGCAGTCATCAGCAAACTTGGTCAACCACACTTCTGGGATATTGGCTTGGATGTATGCAAAATAAATGGAAAACAGGGGAGGGTCCAGAACTGATACAGGTAGCAGGCCAGTACTTACAGTTTTATATTCAGAGTGGGAAGCAGCAACATGCACAGCCTTGGATCTGTAGATGGCCAATTTGCAATCTAGTGAGCAACATAGAGATTTACATTAACTTTATCTAATCTCTCAATTATACTAAAATGGGGAATAGTGTCAAAATCCTTGTTTAGTCTGAGATAATCAGTATGCACAGAATGACCACTGTCCACAGTCACTGTAACCTTTTCAAAGATGCTTAATAAGTTTAGGAGACAGGACCTGCCCCTCACAAAATCAAACTGACTGGGATCTAGATCAGTTAAGATGCCTATGTCTGCATAAATGAGTTGTGCTATAATGCATTCCATGGCTTTCCTTATAAGGCTATGTGCTGTAATACATTACATGGCTTCCCTTGTAAGGCTTTGTGCTGTAATACACTACATGGCTTTCCTTATAAGGCTATGTGCTGAAATACATTACATGCATTTCCTTATAAGGCTTTGTGCTGTAATAAATTACATGGCTTTCCTTATAAGGCTTTATGCTGTAATACATTACATGACTTTCCTTATAAGGCTTTGTGCTGTAATATATTCCATGGCTTTCCTTATAAGGCTATGTGCTGTAATACATTCCATGGCTTTCCTTATAAGGCTTTGTGCTGTAATACATTACATGGCTTTCCTTATAAGGCTATGAGTTGTAATACATTCCATGGCTTTCCTTATAAGACGTTGTGCTATAATACATTCCATGACTTTCCTTATAAGGCTTTGTGCTGTAATACATTACATGGCTTTCCTTATAAGGCTATGTGCTGTAATACATAACATTGCTTTCCTTATAAGACATTGTGCTGTAATACATTCCATGGTTTTCCTTATAAGGCTTTGTGCTGTAATACATTACATGGCTTTCCTTATAAGGCTTTGTGCTGTAATACATTACATGGCTTTCCTTATAAGGCTTTGTGCTGTAATACATTACATGGCTTTCCTTATAAGGCTTTGTGCTGTAATACATTCCATGACTTTCCTTATAAGGCTTTGTGCTGTAATACATTCCATAGCTTTCCTTATAAGGCTATGTGCTGTAATACATTACATGACTTTCCTTATAAGACGTTGTGCTATAATACATTCTATGACTTTCCTTATAAGGCTTTGCGCTGTAATATATTACATGGCATTCCATATAAGGCTATGTGCAGTAATACATTCCATGGCTTTCCTTATAAGGCTTTGTGCTGTAATACATTACATGGCTTTCCTTATAAGGCTTTGTGCTGTAATACATTACATGGCTTTCCTTATAAGGCTTTGTGCTGTAATACATTCCATGGCTTTCCTTATAAGGCTTTGTGTTGTAATAAATTATATGGCTTTCCTTATAAGGCTTTGTGCTGTAATACATTCCATGGCTTTCCTTATAAGGCTTTAATAATATACATTATGGCTTTCCTTATAAGGCTTTGTGCTGTAATACATTACATGGCTTTCCTTATAAGGCTTTGTGCTGTAATACATTACATGGCTTTCCTTATAAGGCTTTGTGCTGTAATACATTACATGGCTTTCCTTATAAGGCTTTGTGCTGTAATACATTCCATGGCTTTCCTTATAAGGCTTTGTGCTGTAATACATTACATGGCTTTCCTTATAAGGCTTTGTGCTGTAATACATTACATGGCTTTCCTTATAAGGCTTTGTGCTGTAATACATTACATGGCTTTCCTTATAAGGCTTTGTGCTGTAATACATTCCATGGCTTTCCTTATAAGGCTTTGTGCTGTAATACATTACATGGCTTTCCTTATAAGGCTTTGTGCTGTAATACATTACATGGCTTTCCTTATAAGGCTTTGTGCTGTAATACATTACATGGCTTTCCTTATAAGGCTTTGTGCTGTAATACATTCCATGGCTTTCCTTATAAGGCTATGTGCTGTAATACATTCCATGACTTTCCTTATAAGACTTTGTGCTGTAATACATTTCATAGCTTTCCTTATAAGGCTATGTGCTCTAATACATTATTTATTTAATTTATTTATTTATTTTATTTAACATTTGTTGACCGGGATTGTCTGACTAGGTTCCACAGAGCCTGTTTTCAGCAGAGGCCTGGGGAGAAATGCTCCAGATGCATGTCTTTGGAATGTGGGAGGAACACAGGGAGAGCATGCAAACTCCTCAGAGAAGGCACCCCAGCCGAGAACCTCTTGCTGTGAGGCGACAACGTTAACTGCTGCACCACTGTGCTGCCCAATACATGGCTTTCCTTATAATGCTTTGTGCTGTAGTACATTCCATGATTTTCTTCTAAGGCTTTGTGCTGAAATATATTCCATGATTTTCCTTATAAGGCTTTGTGCTGTAATACATTACATGGCTTTCCTTATGAGACTTTGTGCTATTATACATTCCATTACTTTCCTTATAAGGCTTTGCGCTGTAATACATTACATGACTTTCCTTATAAGGCTTTGTGCTGTAATACATTACATGGCTTTCTTTGTAAGGCTTCGTGCTGTAATACATTACATGGCTTTCCTTATAAGACGTTGAGCTATAATAGATTCCATGGCTTTCCCTATAAGGCTTTTTGCTGTAATACATTCCATATAAGGCTTTGTGCTGTAATACATTACATGGCTTTCCTTATAAGGTTTTGTGCTGTAATACATTACATGGCTTTCCTTATAAGGCTTTGTGCTGTAATACATTACATGGCTTTCCTTATAAGGCTTTGTGCTGTAATACATTACATGGCTTTCCTTATAAGGCTTTGTGCTGTAATACATTACATGGCTTTCCTTATAAGGCTTTGTGCTGTAATACATTAAATGGCTTTCCTTATAAGGCTTTGTGCTGTAATACATTCCATGACTTTCCTTATAAGGCTTTGTGCTGTAATACATTCCATGGCTTTCCTTATAAGGCTATGTGCTGTAATACATTACATGGCTTTCCTTATAAGGCTTTGTGCTGTAATACATTCCATGGCTTTCCTTATAAGGCTTTGTGCTGTAATACATTCCATGACTTTCCATATAAGGCTTTGTGCTGTAATACTTTCCATGGCTTTTCTTATAAGGCTTTGTGCTGTAATACATTCCATGGCTTTCCTTATAAGGCTTTGTATTGTAATTAATTATATGGCTTTCTTTATAAGGCTTTATGTTGTAATACATTCCATGGCTCTCCTTATAAGGCGTTGTGCTGTTATACATTCCATGGCTTTCCTTATAAGGCTTAGTGCTGCAATACATTACATGGCTTTCCTTATAAGACATTATGCTATAATACATTCCATGGTTTTCCTTATAATGCTTTGTGCTTTAATACATTACATGGCTTTCCTTATAAGGCTTTGTGCTGTAATTCATTACATGGCTTTCCTTATAAGGCTTTGGACTGTAAAACATTACATGGCTTTCCTTATAAGGCTATTTGTGTAATACATTCCATGGCTTTCCGTATAAGACGTTGTGCTATAATACATTCCATGGCTTTCCTGATAAGGCTTTGTGCTGTAATACATTACATGGCTTTCCTTATAAGGCTTTGTGCTGTAATACATTACTTGGCTTTCCTTATAAGGCTTTGTGCTGTAATACATTACATGGCTTTCCTTGTAAGGTTTTTTGCTGTAATACATTCCATGGCTTTTCTTATGAGGCTTTGTGCTGTAATACATTCCATGGCTCTCCTTATAAGGCTATGTGCTGTAATACATTCCATGGCTTTCCTTATAAGGCTTTGTGCTGTAATACATTACATGGCTTTCCTTATAAGGCTTTGTGCTGTAATCCATTACATGCCTTTCCTTATAAGGCGTTGTGCTGTAATATATTCCATGACTTTCCTTATAAGGCTTTGTGTTGTAATACATTCCAGGGCTTTCCATATAAGGCTTTGTGCTGTAATACATTCCATGACTTTCCTTATAAGGCTTTGTGCTGTAATATATTCCATGACTTTCCTTATAAGGCTTTGTGCTGTAATACATTACATGACTTTCCTTATAAGGCTTTGTGCTGTAATACATTACATGGCTTTCCTTATAAGACTATGTGCTGTAATACATTTTATAGAATTCCTTATAAGGCGGGTGGGTCTGTAGTCATTCTGGTCTGTGGAATGCCCATAGTTGTGGAGGGGAGTCACAGTGGCTGTTGTCTTAGCATCTGGAACAAACCTGTAGATAGGTTGACATTGAGAGGTTTAAGCAGAGACTCAGATAGTGCACAGTTGGCACTAATGAAAATGCAGCCTGATATATTGCCTGGTCCTATGAAAGCATTATTTTTAGCCTTTGACAGAGATTCTAAGAATTGTTTTAAAGTGATTTCAGGTTAAAATAAGTTACTCAGAATTAGTGGGGACAGCAATACGGTCGGAGGGGCAAAGTTGGCACTAATTTTGTCTACTAATATATTAGCTATAGCCTTCAGTCATAAGGGATATTATTATGGATGAACTCTGTGCATTGATGGACGTTATTAATTTCCAGGCATAACTGAAAAAATGTAGTTTTCTTTTGAATCTGTAGCAAAATTAAGTTCATACTATGTTTTAGATTTTCTGATAGTGTTTTTAAGTTGCTTGCTGGCATGTTTCAGGGTAGTTTTGAGGTAGGGAGATAGGAAACTTTTAAAACTTGTCATGATTTTCTTCCTTTTTTATAAGTTTATTAATACAGACATTCCACTAGAGAGGTTTATTTCTGAATTTACCATTTTATTTAGGGTGGGGTGGTACTGACTTTTCATACAACTGTTCAGGTGCTGGTAAAAAACAGAGGTGAATGCAGCAGCCCTTTCAGTTGGGCCCATTCAATACATTCCATGGCTTTCCCTATAAGGCTTTGTGCTGTAATGCATTCCATGGCTTTCCTTATAATGCTTTGTGCTGTAATACATTCCATGACTTTCCTTATAAGGCTTTGTGCTGTAATACATTACATGGCTTTCCTTATAAGGCTTTGTGCTGTAATACATTCCATGGCTTTCCTTATAAGGCTTTGTGCTGTAATACATTCCATGGCTTTCCTTATAAGGCTTTGTGCTGTAACACATTACATGGCTTTCCTTATAAGGCTTTGTGCTGTAATACATTCCATGACTTTCCTTATAATGCTTTGTGCTGTAATACATTCCATGGCTTTCCTTATAAGGCTTTGTGCTGTAATACATTCCATGGCTTTCCTTATAAGGCTTTGTGTTGTAATAAATTACATGGCTTTCCTTTTAAGACTTTGTGCTCTAATACAGTCCATGGCTTTCCTTATAAGGCTTTGTGCTGTAATACATTACATGGCTTTCCTTATAAGGCTTTGTGCTGTAATACATTACATGGCTTTCCTTATAAGGCTTTGTGCTGTAATACATTCCATGGCTTTCCTTATAAGACTTTTTGCTGTAATACAGTCCTTGGCTTTCCTTAAAAGGCTTTGTGCTGTAATATATTACATGGCTTTCCTTATAAGGCTTTGTGCTGTAATACATTACATGGCTTTCCTTATAAGGCTTTGTGCTGTAATACATTCCATGGCTTTCCTTATAAGGCTTTGTGCTGTAATGCATTCCATGGCTTTCCATATAAGGCTTTGTGCTGTAATGCATTCCATGGCTTTCCTTATAAGGCTTTGTGCTGTAATACAATCCATGGCTCTCCTTATAAGGCTTTGTGCTGTAATACATTCCATGGCTTTCCTTATAAGACTTTGTGTTGTAATACATTCCATGGCTCTCCTTATAAGGCTATGTGCTGTAATACATTACATGGCTTTCCTTATAAGGCTTTGTGCTGTAATACATTCCATGGCTTTCCTTATAAGACTTTGTGCTGTAATACATTCCATGGCTTTCCTTATAAGACATTGTGCTGTAATACATTACAGGGTTTTCCTTATAATGCTTTGTGCTGTAATACATTACATGGCTTTCCTTATAAGGCTTTGTGCTGTAATACATTACATGGCTTTCCTTATAAGGCTTTGTGCTGTAATACATTGCATGGCTTTCCCTATAAGGCTTTGTGCTGTAATACATTCCAGGACTTTCCTTATAAGGCTTTGTGCTGTAATACATTCCATGGCTTTCCTTATAAGGCTATGTGCTGTAATACATTACATGGCTTTCCTTATAAGGCTTTGTGCTGTAATACATTCCATGGCTTTCCGTATAAGGCTTTGTATTGTAATAAATTATATGGCTTTCCTTATAAGGCTTTGTGCTGTAATACATTCCATGGCTCTCCTTATAAGGCGTTGTGCTGTAATACATTACATGGCTTTCTTTATAAGGCTTAGTGCTGCAATACATTACATGGCTTTCCTTATAAGGCTATGTGCTGTAATACATAACATGGCTTTCCTTATAAGACGTTATGCTATAATACATTCCATGGTTTTCCTTATAATGCTTTGTGCTGTAATACATTACATGGCTTTCCTTATAAGGCTTTGTGCTGTAATACATTACATGGCTTTCCTTATAAGGCTTTGTGCTGTAATACATTACATGGTTTTCCTTATAACGCTATGTGCTGTAATACATTCCATGGCTTTCCTTATAAGACGTTGTGCTATTATACATTCCATGACTTTCCTTATAAGGCTTTGCACTGTAATACATTACATGGCTTTCCTTATAAGGCTATTTGCTGTAATACATTCCATGGCTTTCCTTATAAGACGTTGTGCTATAATACATTCCATGGCTTTCCTTATAAGGCTTTGTGCTGTAATACATTACATGGCTTTCCTTATAAGGCTTTGTGCTGTAATACAGTCCATGGCTTTCCTTATAAGGCTTTGTGCTGTAATACATTACGTGGCTTTCCTTATAAGGCTTTGTGCTGTAATACATTACATGGCTTTCCTTGTAAGGTTTTTTGCTGTAATACATTCCATGGCTTTTCTTATGAGGCTTTGTGCTGTAATACATTCCATGGCTCTCCTTATAAGGCTATGTGTTGTAATACATTCCATGGCTTTCCTTATAAGGCTTTGTGCTGTAATACATTACATGGCTTTCCTTATAAGGCTTTGCACTGTAATACATTCCATGGCTTTCCTTATAAGGCTATGTGCTGTAATACATTCCATGACTTGCCTTATAAGGCTTTGTGCTGTAATACATAACATGGCTTTCCTTATAAGGCTATGTGCTGTAATACATAACATGGCTTTCCTTATAAGACATTGTGCTATAATACATTCCATGGTTTTCCTTATAATGCTTTGTGCTGTAATACATTACATGGCTTTCCTTATAAGGCTTTGTGCTGTAATACATTCCATGACTTTCCTTTTATGGCTTTGTGCTGTAATACATTACATGGCTTTCCGTATAAGGCTTTGTGTTGTAATACATTACATGCCTTTCCTTATAAGGCTTTGTGTTGTAATACATTACATGCCTTTCCTTATAAGGCTTTGTGCTGTAATCCATTACATGCCTTTCCTTATAAGGCGTTGTGCTGTAATATATTCCATGACTTTCCTTATAAGGCTTTGTGTTGTAATACATTCCAGGGCTTTCCATATAAGGCTTTGTGCTGTAATACATTCCATGACTTTCCTTATAAGGCTTTGCGCTGTAATATATTCCATGACTTTCCTTATAAGGCTTTGTGCTGTAATACATTACATGACTTTCCTTATAAGGCTTTGTGCTGTAATACATTACATGACTTTCCTTATAAGGCTTTGTGCTGTAATACATTACATGGCTTTCCTTATAAGACTATGTGCTGTAATACATTTTATAGAATTCCTTATAAGGCGGGTGGGTTTGTAGTCATTCTGGTCTGTGGAATGCCCATAGTTGTGGAGGGGAGTCACAGTGGCTGTTGTCTTAGCATCTGGAACAAACCTGTAGATAGGTTGACATTGAGAGGTTTAAGCAGAGACTCAGATAGTGCACAGTTGGCACTAATGAAAATGCAGCCTGATATATTACCTGGTCCTATGAAAGCATTATTTTTAGCCTTTGACAGAGATTCTAAGAATTGTTTTAAAGTGATTTCAGGTTAAAATAAGTTCTCAGAATTAGTGGGGACAGCAATACGGTAGGAGGGGCAAAGTTGGCACTAATTTTGTCTACTAATATATTAGCTATAGCCTTCAGTCATAAGGGATATTATTATGGATGAACTCTGTGCATTGATGGACGTTATTAATTTCCTGGCATAACTGAAAAAATTTAGTTTTCTTTTGAATCTGTAGCAAAATTAAGTTCATACTATGTTTTAGATTTTTTGATAGTGTTTTTAAGTTGCTTGCTGGCATGTTTCAGGGTAGTTTTGAGGTAGGGAGATAGGAAACTTTTAAAACTTGTCATCATTTTCTTCCTTTTTTGTACGTTTATTCATACAGACATTCTACTAGAGAGGTTTATTTCTGAATTTACCATTTTATTTAGGGTGGGGTGGTACTGACTTTTCATACAACTGTTCAGGTGCTTGTAAAAAACAGAGGTGAATGCAGCAGCCCTCTCAGTTGGGCCCATTTACAAAGGATTGTTGGGAATGTTGCATGGGTCTTCTACAAGCTGAAGTAGGTTTGCCTTAGAGAACTCCCTAATGATGGTCTCATTTGGTGGTGGGATGGTATCTCTAGGTCTGACAGAGAATATAACTGTTTTTTTTTTTTGGTCAGATTTAGTCAGGGATGAGGAGATGTGAGGTGGAGTGCAGGTGGGGTCTAGGTCAGTAAGGACAATGATCAGGATGTTAGAGTCTCTAGTGAGTATTTTTTCAATTTAGTGCACTGGTATTAATGGAGAATAGGAAATGCTGAGCACAACTATTTTTACTGGTACAAGTTTGCCAGTCAGTGTTTGGGTCATTGAAGTCCTTTAATAAGACTGAATTTGGTTTGATATTTAAAGCCAACATGGTATTGAGATATTTTTTGTGATCATTTGGTGTTCTTTATGGGAGTCTGTAGCTAGCAATGAAGAAATAATTGGATTTGTTAAGGATGATTTCCATGAGCTCTAATTTAGGTTGTGGGTAATTTGATATAAATGTAGACTTTCCCCTGCAGTTACCAAATGATCTGAAAGCATAATAAGTGTTAAAGCCTGATACAGATGGAGTGTTGTCATTGCACTGAAACCATTTCTCAGTAACTATACAAATGTGAATGTATTTGTGTTTCAGGATGGCCTCAAATTCTGGCATTCTTGTATGCAGACTTCTAGCACTGAGTATTGTCACATTGATGTTGTCCAAATTTGAATTTGAGTTTTCTGTCTAGGAATGTGCAGTAGAGGGACTCTGCCTAAAAAGGCACTATGGGGGCAGCAGAGACTTTAGCCAATATGTGAAAGCATTGGTATGACAGGTGTAAGCCACCCCTGACAAAACAGGAAGTCTTATCTGTCTTACCATCCCATGCTGACACATACGGGATCTCCTTAGAATGACATGAACTGCTCAGTCAATTGTTTATTTATTTATTTTACATTTGTTAACCGGGTTAGTCTGACTGAGCTTTTGGCTCATTTTCAGCAGAGACCTGGGGAGAAAAGCTCCTCAGAGAATAAAATTAAACAAAATTCACTTAAATCAGCAAAAAATTACTATCTGGTTACAATAGCAAATGAAATGATAAAATAGCAACATGAATGATTTTAAGTATAGACAGTGTATATGCAATAGTTGGATGGAGAGATGCTCTGCAGTGCAATAAAATTTAACAAAAAAATTAGTTACAGTCAGCAAAATTTACAAACAGGTTAAAATGGCATAGTAAATTAACAATACCTGTGTGATTGTTGATAGGTTTAGAGAGGTTGTATACAGAAGTAGGAATGAAGATATAGGGAAGTAAAGAGGTTATTGTTAAACCAAATTATCCTGTTTTTGTTTCTACGCATCATTCTTTGTGAAGACAAGATACAGCTCAAGACCCATGTCTTTCTTGCCTCTAACACATGCATAGTAAGTCCCACCATGCCTTTCTGCATATCCTTCTGGGTGGAGTTCCTCAGGTCATTAACTCCCACATGGGTCTCCATTAAGTCATAGTCATATTTGTCTGATTTAAGGCACCTTAGGGCTCTTGTAACATCACAGGTGCTGGGGCCAGATTAGCAGCTAGCAGTCACCCTGTTCTTGTCTAGTCTTATGAGTGCAGAGACTGTATGCCTAACTATGGCTAAATAATTTCCAGTGTGAAGGCAGGCATAGTGGGCCTTGTGGGCTTAGGCCTGCTTCCCTGGTGACTCTTGAAGAACTCCGTGGATTTGCAGTATGTGTGAGTGGAAAAGGAATGGGCGTTGCCTTATGTGATGGAGGCGGGAATATTTTGTGATGAGTTTTAGGAAGCTTTGTCTTTATAGCCTCATCATATGTTATGGGTCTAGTAGAGTGGTGTGACTGATGTGTTGTGGAGGTCTGATGCTTACCAATAGTAGACTGATGCAAGAGAATTTCCTCCATGTTTCTTAAATATTTACATCTCACAGGCTGTGCTATCAAGCGGCAGGAGCACTGTACAGTCAGTAAGCATTTGACAGTTGCTACACTGTCCTAGAACACCTAATACAATCAGAATGACCACAGATGGGGTGTGAGCAAGCCGATGAGCCATGTTGTAAGAGGGTGGAGGAATGAGTCTTTTGTAGTACTCAGGGACTGGAAGAAAACTACTGTAGCAGATATTAAATAAATATGTTTGAAGTTTTTTGTGAACTATTCTATAGTTAGGTTAGATGGTAGATAACCTAACAATACTTAATAAAAAGGCACAATTTGATTTGCCAAGAATGATGCAGAGTGGGGATTCACTTAACTGGCTACTACAAGTAATGGTTTTACCACAGCTTCATACAGTTAGTATTCAGTGTCCCTTTGGAGCAAAATAACAGCAGTAATCCAGAAATGAAAAGTGGCCATGGGGTCTTTGGTGAAAGGTTCATAAGTAAATACTAGATTATCAGTCTGCAGACTATTATAAGCCTGGTCAATAACCAGAGATTAGAATCAAACTCAGTACATTGCATTTGTAAGGTTAACACCTTAACTAGTATACCAGCTATCTCTGTTAGCAATCTCATATCAGATTTATAGCTTTATAGCTTTTTCCTTGTAGATGCCTTTAATAGCATCCAGACCAATCAAGAGAGATCACCACAACACACCCATTGCCCATTCAGAGGCAGTTAAGAATCAATGATACTCTGCCTTTTCTCTCACCAGCAGCACAAATCCCAAGATGGTTCCTAT
Source organism: Protopterus annectens (assembly GCF_019279795.1). Lineage (NCBI taxonomy): Eukaryota > Metazoa > Chordata > Ceratodontiformes > Protopteridae > Protopterus > Protopterus annectens. The sequence goes on from NC_056751.1 coordinate 768,852,315, forward strand.
GAAGCAGTTATCAGGCTTTCCTGTGATCAGTAGTATCAATGAAATACTGTCCCTCTACCCTTTCTGTCAGTAGGAGGACAACAAAGCCGCTAATCCCAAGATGACTACTGAGAAGCAGAATGTAGGCTTTCCAAAGATCAGTAGTCTTGCCTCAGTGTTGCAGATTTCAAAAGAATGATTGAAAAAAATGGTTAATATGCTAAGAATTGCAGTGTGCACCAAGCAGTTAGGAAGACATGAAAGATAAGATAGTTCAAGTTTTTTGCAGTCTAAAGGGAGATAAATATCAAAAAGAATTAGATGGGGGTGGACCCTCATGTGGAATGAGATCGCTGATCAGTGGTTTTAAGGAATACGGTGGAAGGGCAAGTAAATTTAAATAGTTTAAGTGGAATGATTTAAATAGCTTAAGAGGAATGACTTCTTTTGATGAGAAGAGTTTCAATTTGCTTTGGAAACTTTGTCTCGAATTCATGATGGTAACAGTATTAAAATCTTTAATGAATATTACTGTATTAACAATAATCTTATTTCTAGCCAAATTTATTATAGATGAAAAATAGTTTAAATGTTCTTTAGAGTATCTTGCATAGAACAGAGTGGATTATAACTCAGTTAAGTCATGGCATGTTTGATTTTGCAGCAATAAAGCAATCCATCTTTATCTTTTAGAACAAGTAACAAATATAAGTCCAAAGGAAAACTGAGAGTGCTGACAGTTTATAACTCCGATACTTTCAGCTCTCTTGTGTAAATCATGCAATAAGCAATCACTTGTAAGAGAACTAATTATACAATATTGCATGGCAAGGTGTTTTTAGTAAGTGATGTGATAGCAGATCCCTGTGAGCTTCTTTGTCTGTGTTACCTTGAAATTTTTGGCAAAATTCAGTAACTATAGGCAGTTGTTTGCAAATAGTTGATGAGGGAATTAAAACAGAACTATGAAATAACAGTATATGTTGCTGCATATTTTCTGTTTAATAGTGTTAGTCATGTAAAATAGATGAAAATGCGCTTTTCTTAACAGTTAATCATTCATAAAGGTCTCATGGGAAAAAATAGCCAGTATTTTAGTATCTAAAGCAGACACACACACACACACACACACACTGTAATTTTTGGAAAGTAATATACACTGTAAGTAAATCTGTTATGAATAATTTAGCTTGAAATTCTAAATGTTACAAATTAAAACTGTAATGCCTTTGCAATATGAATATGTCAGATAAAACAAAGTAGTCTCAGGAAAAGATTTGTAGTAACTTATGTGAAATAACATTTAAGCAATTGATAAAGTAATATGTACAGTAACTTTTTTTCTCTTTAGGGCAAACTATGCTAATATAAATGTCTTTCTGAAAAACAATACACAGCAATGGGATTTGAACTTGAGAAACTGAATTTTTTCCAACACTAGCTGAATTCCTGCTCTCATCAACAAGTTAGTTAAACACTAAATACCACTCAGATAAATGCAAATAAATAAATACATGCATACATACCTGCATAAATAAATAAAAAAGTAAAACAAAATAAAGGCCTTCAGTCCAATTACAATATCGTCTCCTCTCCACTAAATCATATCCTCTGATACCTTCACTTAAATCATGCCTTCAAAATGTGGAACAACATTCCCTTTCCACTCTACCTTGGAAACACCTCGAAAAGTTTAAAACTCATCTCAAGCTGCATCTGAAAGTATTAGATGTGTCAGTGCACATTATCACCTGAATAATTTCATTTGTATTCTTACCTCCTCTTCTCTATTTATACCTTACTTGTAGCTGTTCAGGCTACTCCTATATTTAGTAATGCATATGAGGCTGCCTGACCGATGGACACGTCCAGTACAATAATCCTATTTTGTCCATGAGCTCATTTTCATGCAGAACATTCCACTCCGAATCACACAGCCCACTATTCTTCCATTCATATGCTGCAAAACAGCCCAAGTCTTCATATTTTTATCCCTGATCTCTTTAAATCCATTTGATTATCTAATTTCCAACAAGTTGTTTTTGTCGGTTTCCCTGCTTTTATTTATGATCAGTACCGCAGCCTTAAATTTCTTCTTCCCTGTGTTCTTCACTGTATTTCACTGTTTATCCTTATTCATGAGAATCAAGGCGGTACTATATGTCACTCCATTCCTATATTATAAGGTTATGTTTGAAAAGTTGTTTGTTTAACTAGATTTCATTTCTTGTCTGCTTAACTTGTATATTGTGTATTTAAATAAATAGTACTACAAGATATTTTATTTTTAAGTCTTAGATTATTAGTTCTTAGATGCTTAGGTAGATCACACATTACCTAATTTTTCTGTTTAGCTCTATAAAGCCATTTTTTAATCTTAGAGCAATAATATTCGATACATATTCATCCGCACACACATGCACACAGACACACACACACACACACACACACACACACACACACACACACACACACACACACACACACACACATATGCGTGTGCAAGCACACACACACACACACACACACACACACACACACACACACACACACACACACACACACACACACACACACACACACACAATAAGTTTGCAAGCAGAGACATGGATCCACTCATGCTGTCCCTGAATATGCATACATAACCACCCCCACAAACACACAGACAAGCAGAAAGCCTGGTACATGTAGTCAGTGCTAGTTACATGGATCGGTAATCAGTAGATGCTGAACTGTCTCACTTCCTCTCCCTGGAAAATTGAGATGTGATACAACAGGGATAGTGTATCTTGCGATGTGTTCAACATGCCCAAGTTTTTATGTGGGCATGTCTAATAGAAGTTCAAGGAAATGGGTATTAGAGCACTTGTATGCTATAAAAACAAAAAAATAGTAACAATGCCCTTTTTAAGCATTCTTTGACATGTTCTAACTGGAACAAATTAATGTTTTCTATAGTGAAAGTTGTTAAACGTGACCTTAGGGGAGGGGACTTTAGAAATTATGTTGAACAAAGTGAGGCAGAATGGCAGATTAAACTTACTTCTTTGAGATGCACATTTACTGTAGTTCAGATGATCTGATTGGTCAAATGTTCTTTGAATGGTTTAAAAGTGATTTGGAAGTGTATTTTATCATTTCTGATTAAGTCTTTGGGACAAATAGTGAACATTACATTTTAACTACGCTAAAAAGAACTTTCTCAGCTTCTCCAATGCTTTTCTTGGTGGATTTTGTGTTTTTTGTACTGTGGACACCTTGGCCTTCTTGTATGCTGCTTTTCTTCTTTTATTAATTTCTTTATTGTATATCTTGATTTGGCATTATGCCTCAACCATTTAATCCAGAGCATTCTTACAGGCGCCACATTCATTCCTTTTACTCTAGCTGCCACAGCTGGTGTTTCATCTATATGTGCATTAACAGATTTTGAAGAAACCATCTGGGAGTCACAGTCATGGCTAGGGTAGTACTTCCCATGTTTGTTGCCAATCTGGGTTCTTGGTGCCACTTTTACTTTCTCAGGTTTTAGAGTTCATTCTCCTGTCTTCTGATGGTACCCAAGATTCCATGCTTCTACCAAAAGGAACCATCTTCCAGGGAACTCTCTTAGAGTGCTGTACTCTAACACAAGGTCACCCATAACTTTACTGTGATTATTTCAGATTGTTGTATGGTGTTACCCTTACATTTATTACTGAAAGCAGGCTAGATTATAATGTTATCCCTTAATTTGCATCTGCTAGTCTGCTTTTTTCTTAGTAGTGCAGTGCCTTGGAATAGTGTAGGGGGTGGAGTGACATTTTGTGCTAGGACTGGACTACAACTGACCCAGATTATCACTGTAGACACTAACTACTTTGAACATATTTTAATTGCAAGAGTAAAATGTAGGTTTATCCTTATCAACCATTTATCCATTTTTGCAAGGACATTCCTTCAAGAACTCACTGGCTTCCTTCTTGACTCCATTGTTGGTGAAGAGAATATATTGGTGCTCAGTTACTTCAATCTTAGTGAAGAAGATGAGTCAGTGACTCTTGCTCAAGAATTCACTTTTATAATGAAAGATTTGTGGTTTGCTCAGGCAAATCCTTTGCAACTCATAGGCTAGGTCACATATTGGACTTAGTGTTGCTATTGGTTGTGGAGACAAGCCAAATGGTGATGGAACCACTCTCATGGTCTGACCACTTCCTGATCTACTTTGGTCTTGACCTTCCACATCTTGTGCCCATTTCACGAATTGAGGTTCATGTGATCCACAAGACATGGAAGTTAGAAGATGTTTAAACTTGAGATCCCTCAGTTCCACCTTGAGGACAGCACTGAGTCTCTGGATGTTATAGGGGGACATTATAATAGTTCTCTAGTCCCACCTCTGAATTCTCATGAATCCACTTGTATCTGCCAAGTTTCCACCAGAAGGTGTGAACCATGTTTATTTATGATCTCTACATCTTAGTAGGAAAGGCCAGTGTTTGCAGCACTGGTGGCATTAGGGTGGTCGGTGACATGAAACATTCAACTTGGACATGCATTCTGCCAGCTATCATGGATAGATCACTTGAAAAAAGGTAGCTTATCTAAATAGAGTGATATTTGAAACATCAAATTGACCAGTTATAGTGTTTTGTGTGGTTGAGGGGTTATGCAGACAATCTGCTTGGTCACCAGGAGAGGTCCATTTGTCTTTGAGTGTGAATCTATTGTTTGTTTTTCTTCAAGAAGGTCGTCACTACCAGACCCACCTTATCACCTCTAGACACCACGGGTCCTGCTGCAATGCCAGACACACCAGATTATGATGAAGTTATTTCTATTGTCTTAGGTCTGTGACTTGGATCCATATCCATCAAGACTAGTTTTAGCCAGCCTTGATGCCTTTGGTTTGGTGATTTTTCAAATAATAGGTATTCCTTTGAAACAGTGCCTTTGAAGGAAACCATGGTTATACCTTCTTTCAAGAAACCAAGACATTGCCACAATATTTTCATAATTTATTCCTTATCTCTACTGAAAAGGCTTTTAATCAGCAGCATCACAAATCGTTTAGGAGATGGGCCCATGGATTCATTTTAGTCCGGGTTTTGTACATGCCATACTAGTAAAACTGTGCAATGCAATTTGTTAATGATCTTCTGATGTCCAGAAATCATTGTTTCTATTCAGTATATGGCTTCCTGGATCTCTTGGCACATTTGACACTGTTGATTATGACCTATGGATTCAATGGTTATAATTTAAAAATCTTACTATGACCTCTCTCTACAGTCCTAGATTACTTTACATCATAACCTTCAGGCTATTTCAAAAGGGTCTGCTCAGATTTGAATACATTCTTATCCTAGCTATTAGACTGTAGAGTCTCTCAGAGTTCAATCATAGACCCAATATTATTCACATTTTATATGTTTCCATTGGGGCACCTTCTTAGGGGAAAGGAGACTTGCATATAATAATAATTATACAGATGGCACCCAAATATACCTATCCTTTCTTTCCTCATGATGAAATGGTTAGTGTGCACTACAAAGCCATGCATTCATGGCTCACCCATAATTGGTGGAAATTGAACACCCCTAAACAGAGAGTATGGCTTTTCATGCTACCTTGAGATATTCACGTGTCCTTTCTCTCCAAAACTACATTTTTATGAATGGAATAAGCTTTCAGTTTGTTGGAAAGATGCATTATTTGGGTGTTATCCTAGATCAAAGGCTGACACTCTGGGGCCGAGTCTCAGTTGTTATTAAATCTTTATGTTTCCATATAAAAAACTTAGCTAGGATAAAACACTTTCTGTCTCACAATACTTTCACAGTAGGAGTTTATACTTTAGTTTTATTGTGGCTAGATTATTGCAATGCCCTCTACATGGGACTCATGAACACTTAACCAGACTGCCTTCAGCTACTGCAGAACTCTGCTGTCAGGTTGTTTACCAATATTATTTGTCACCAGCAAATTACCACTGTCTTTCGTGGTTTTCAATGACTACCAGTTTTGAATCAGAACTATTTCTAAGGTTTTGGTGTGGTCTTTGCTCTCTACACATGACATGGATTTCTCATATCTTAAGTAGTTAGTGGCACCATAAACCCCAACTAGATTTCTATGCTTGGCTACTCAGGTACTGTAGATAGTTCCACAGGAGCATCTTGAGAATTCTGGTAGAACTGTGGCTAGTATGGGGGCAAAGAGGACATTCACTCCAATGTAAGGTGTTAGGGGCATAATTTGGCAGTTGTCAATATGAGGCTTTATTGCAGTAGTAGCCAGTACTGTGATTTTAATCATGAAGGAAGACCTGAAGTGTTTTGACTTGAGGGAGATATAGTAACTGTAGCAAACCACTTCTTACATTTGTAGCAAGCAGTTTGCTATATTATCAAGAAGAAGCCTTTTTTTTTGTGTACTTGGCTTGGCCCAAATGATGATGATTTGATTGTCTTATTTTGATCATACTGCCAGAAAAGAAACATCATTGGAGAAGGACATTATGTTTGGAAAGATTGAAGGAACCAGTCAAGGAGGGTGACCTGCAACCAGATGGCTGGACACATTGATGACAACGAGATGGATGATGCTGAAGGACCTCACCAGACCATCATATGACCGGCTTATTTTTAGATCTTTAATTCATCAAGTCACTAAGACTCAAACCTGACTCAATGGTACCTAGTGAGACTCAACTTGGAAACATGATTTTTTTTTGTCCTCAGCTTTTTTCTTGGTCCTCCAGAGCACCTATTTTGCTCCACAACTCTAAATTTGAGGGGTTTCAGATGACAGGTGGTTGACAACCTTTCTATGACTATGAATCCTAGCTTCTTTGCCTACCAAGTGGCCTTCGGAGTGTGAATCTTTGGTTCTGTAGATCACTAAAAACCTATCTTTTTTGAATTGCACATGCATATGAGGGAGTAGGATGTATTCCGAAGTCAGGTATTTGTTATGTCTGACTTAAATGTAGCTATAATCCCCCAAAAATAAAAACATGCAGGAAAATAGTCTTAAATACTTGAGATTTGGGGTATGATTTGTTTTCATTCAATTAATTATATGTACACACACACACACACACATATATATATATATATATATATATATATATATATATATATATATATGCATATATATATATACACACATAGGTGTGTACTAGGCTAATGGCCCTGGAGCCTTTACAAGCTTAGCCCATAGAAGTGCCCTGGCATTGTGCTGCCCAACGTTAGTTCCCAGTGCATCTATCATGTAGAGTCACTGGAGTGATCCCTGGGGTGAACTTTCTAGTTTCTATCCACTCATCAAGATTTCTCTTGAAGAGGGCTAGTAAGGTGCTCTGCTTGACATGTATGAGAAGTCTATTCCAGAGCATGGGCAGTCTCTGGGTTATGAACCTGTCCCTACAGCATGTTCTGTTGATTATGGTAATGAGAGTGAGGTCTCTGGAGTATGTGGTGCAAAGGGATTGGGATTTTTTTAGATGTAGCATTTCGAACAGAGCTAGGTCAAGATATGGCTTTGTATATCAAGCAAAGATCACCTCTTAGCAGATGATATGAGACAGAGAATAGCTGGTGTTTTTTGAGTCTGTCCATGTAGGACATGTGTTTAAGGTCTAGGATCCTCTTCATGAGGTACTTTTGTGGCCTCTCCAGCTGTTGCAGGTGTCTAGTGAGGTACATGTCAAATGGGGCATTATACTCTATGATTGGTCTAATGAGTGAAGAGTAGAAAGAAATGATGACCTCTTTCTTCCTGGATGCAAAACCCTTAGTAATGAGATGTTCCACATATAAGGACTTTCTGATGACAGGGGCAATGTGGTGGTCGAAGGAGAAGGTGCTGTCAACCTGTGTCCCAGATCTCTTATAATGCCTTCAGTGTTCAGTGGGCTCCCATTGATGTGGTAATTAGTGGGAAATGAGTTTTTCCCAAAGGGGATGACAACGCATTTTTTGTCATTAAGCTTAAGGCCATGGTTTTGCTCAGTGAGGCCTTTCTGTAGGATGTCTGCATCATTTGGTGAGTTAACAATTGCTCCCAGATTGCAGCTGTCTATGAATTTGGTCAGCCAGAGTCCCTCTGTGTTGGCCTGGACTTCTGAGAAGTAGATGCCAAACAGGAGAGGACCCAGGACCAATCCCTGTGGGACTCCACTCATGAGTGGTCAGGAGTCTGACTTGGAGTACACTACTTTCACATTGTGGGCTCTATCTGTGAGCCAGTTTGCAACCCATCTAATGATATAGGGGTTAATGCCTAGTTTGCTGAGTTTATCAATAATTCCTGAGCGAGAACTGGTATCAAAGGCATTAGCCAGATCAAGGTAGGCTGTAGGAACTGCCTTACCTTCATCCACTGCTCTGGTGACTCAAAGAAGTCAACTAGGTTGAGCAGGCATGATCTACTTTCACAAAACCAAATTGCGTGGGATTTAGAGTTTGGAGAGTCCATATATCCTTGTTAATTAGGTCCATGATGATGCACTCCATAACCTTACATATCAGACTCATCAGACTAATGGGGCAATAATTTCCAGGGTCTGAAGTCGCACCTCCTTTATGAAGAGGGATGACTGCAGCAGTGCGCCATTCAATAGAGACAAAGCCTGAGGTGAGGCAGATGTGGTGCCAGTTCACTTTGTAATTCATGTAGAACACAGTCAGCGATATTGTCGGGTCCCATGGAAGCTCTGTTCTTGGCCTTAGACAATGTAGCTTCAACCTGTGCAGCAGTAATGTTGGGTGCCTGGCATTCTTCCAGTACTGACATTGGTCCTTTGGGGGGGGGGAGAGGAGTAAAGTTGGCACTGAATCTGTCATCCAGTATGTTGGCAATATCTGTTCACTCAGTATAGGAGGTACCATTGTGCAGCAACTCAGAGCAAATCTGGGTATTGCCATGGGGAGTCTTGATATAATTATAAACTACTTTGTGGTTGTTTTTAGTATCTGCTGCAATTCTGCCTTCATAGCTGGCTTTGGAGGTTTTGATGAGGGATCTCAACATTTTGTTGAGGCTAATAAGAGAATTTTTCCAGTCTTGGGACTTCACCTATTTTTGCAACAGTTTCTTCCTTCTGTTGTAGAGTTTGTTAATGGCAGGGAACCAACAGACTGGCTTCCTTTTATTGGAGGAGAGCATCTTGGTTCTATTGGGTATGGCTAGTTCCATGCATTTATGTATGTGTTCATACAGTGCAGTTGTGTATGCTTCAGCAGTCATGCATCTATTTTCCATTGGCATGGGTAGTGTAAAGTTAGCCACCTCTGTTTTTAGGAGTCCAAAGTCAGCTTTGGAGAAGTTTTTCTTGGTAGATACCTTTGTGTGTGTGTGTGTGTGTGTGTGTGTGTGTGTGTGTGTGTGTGTGTGTGTGTGTGTGTGTGTGTATGGGGGGGAGGTGAGATGTGGAGTTCCATGGTGATTACTTTGTGGTTGGATCTAACCAGGGAGGAATTGACTATTGGTGTAGAGCAATGGTTGCCTATGTTAGTAATAACCAGGTCAAGGATGTTGCTTCATCTAGTGGGGTTAAGAATGAGCTGGTCCAGGGTATTGGAATTGATGAATTCCAGGAAGCATTAGGCCAGTGCATTGGTGCATGAGTAGTTTTCCCAGCTGATGGAGGGGTAGTTGAAGTCACTTAGTATGAGAGTGTTGGGTTGGATCTTAATAGTTTCCAGGGTGCTTAGGAATGTGGAGTGAGACTCTTGGGACATGGTTGGAGACTTATATCAGGCTACAACCTGAATTGCTGTCTTACCCAATGTTAGTTGTACCTGGAGTATCTCAGTTGTGTTATGCTGGGCTACTAGTCTGGAGGTGCACATATTATTTATAAATATGGAGACACCACCAACTTTGGTCCATGTTCTGGGGCTGAAAGGTGTGGAATGAGTTATAGTCTGGTAACACAGGGGTGCTTTATGCTACTTTAAACCAGGTCTCCATTACAGCACAAATGTCGATGTTATCCATTTTGAGGAGTGCTTTGAGTGAGTGCATATTGAGATTTAGACTTCTAGCGTTGAACAGCATGGCCCTCCAATTGCATTTATTTATAGCTGTTATGGTGGTAATTTGGTCTTTGGAACACAACCTAAAAAGGCACTATTAGGGTGACAAGAGCCTTAGCCAGTACCCAGTAACCCATGGGTGACAGATGCAGGCCATCTCTGGCAAAGCATCAAGGTCTGTCAATCATGCCATCCCAAGCAGACATATACTGGATCCCCTTAGAATGACACCAGAAACTTAGACAATTGTTGAAGTCGATCATTTTCTGTTTGTACTGTGGTATCATTCTGGGCCATGGTAGGATGCTGCTCAGGACTAGGGTCATACCTGCCTGGGCCACATAATCCAAGAGCTCCACCATGCCTCTTTTCATGTAGTACAAGGAGGTGCATCTCAGGTCATTCACACCCACATTGGCAATGACAGAGTCATACTTTTACTTGTTGTGGATTGACCAGAATGCATATGTTATGTGTCATATTCTGACACCTGATAAACAGCTGACTGTTACCTTCTCCTAATTCAACCTAGTGAGTGGGAAATCAGTGTGCCTCACTACTGAGTCACCTATGATTATTGTATTTGGCAAGCTGTTTTGCCTTAGGGGCTTAGGTTGAGGGGTACACTGTGTAGGTGAGCTATGTGTCTTGTGGTTTGTGCTGTGTTGAAATTTGGGGTATCGTGTTTTCATTCAATGGATTTTATATATATATATATATATATATATATATATATATATATATATATATATATTCACTTTATAACCTCGAAATGCTGAAATATTGAATTTCAGTATCTCGAGACTATAAAACCGAATCCACAAAACACCGATAAACAAAAACCGCGAAACCACATAACCGAAAACACCGCACACACTACACTAAAACATACAACATAACAGCCACATCACAACATAAACAAAAAAACAATACACCCCCCCTACTTATATATACTAACTCCGACATCGCACAAACACAACACAAAAGCTCACTCACACACGCACATTCTCCAATCCCTCACACACACTCTAACTCCCACTTAAAACCCTTACAAAACACTCACTTACCTGACATAACACCTACATCCAAACACGGCACCGTGCACCAACAAAACACAAACCCAGACATTACATAGCGCAACTTCATAACCGCAAATTTGACATATTTTCGACATACGTCAAATTCGCGATTATGAACGTTTGCTATTTTTAACATTTGACTTTATAGCTTCGAGATACTGAAATTCGACATTTCAGTATTTCGATATTATAAAGTGAACCCATATATATATATATATATATATATATATATATATATATATATATATATATATATATATTAGAAAATAGTTTAATGTTGAACTTTATTCTGATGGTGTCCATTGATTTTACTGAAGAAAGAACTCAATAACTTGTTCTTCTCATTTGAAGAATGGCTATCTTTCATTAAAATTATTTTTTCCCAGAAATGATTTATATAAAAATTAATACCTGATTAATGCAAGCAAAGAAAAAAATAATTATTAAAACTTACTTTTATCCAATTGAGATCTGTTAATGTGCATCATATTAGAACTTGGACAATGGGAGTGTAAGTTGTCCTGACAGTAATTCATATATACAAGCTTTAATGGTAAAAACTATTTTATATTGGCTAGATAATCATTATGCTGCCTAGCGGAAAGTAATTAATTCTAATAATTGTAATAATATGTTGAGTTAATATCAATATAAAATGTTTTACTTTGTAGATTATAGATAACAATAGATAATATGTTTTGGTTTATGAACTACTATTTTAATGGTAGGTTAAATAAGTTAGCTAATTCAAATTATATTGGTAATAATTTAAAATATCTTTGAACTTCATTTCTATAATTATTCTCGTTTAGAAAAATGGCTCATTGCCATACTCCCTATTGCATACAAAATGCATTTCTTTGATTATAACATACATAGTAAAATGTTATCACTAAAAAATAATTTATTATTTTGGTCACAGTGATTGGAAATAAATAATATATAATCAGTAGCTAATATACCTAACTTTGATTTAAATAAATCAAGATGGATTTTAGTTTATAATATTAAATTAAAATTAGAAGAAAACATAATTTATTGGCACTTCCAGAAAAGTCATAATATCATAAGTTGTGGAAACATTATTCCCTTCTTATTACTGGCAATGGGGAAGTGAAACACTCTTTATCTACAGTATAAAAATTAATTCTGGAACTGGAATTAACAGTAGATCGAAATTTTTGTCATTTTTTTATTAACATAGTCTAGAAAATGTTGATATGTTTATTGCAAAAAAATAAATTTAAGATCAGTTCCATTAACTACAACTAGTATTAATTGTAACACCTTTGCATGGACATATTTACATATGGTCATTCCTACACCTCATACAGTTTATAAAATGTATAAAACCAATGATAACATTTGTTGAAGCTGTGGCAATTCTGTACTAGAAGACTGGTATCGTTTGTTTTATGTATGTGAAAAAATATTGGGAAGAAATTAAAGATATTTTATGGATATTTGGACTGATAAATGTTTAATATCTCATACTCTTCTGATTGCTAGTGTACTGATTTCTGGTTGTATCAATTAATCCCCATATTTCAAGGTCTGGATATGTCTTGCAAGGAAGATAATTACCCCTAATTGCAAAAAAGCCTATTTCAACAAAATTCTCAGCGTGCATTAAAATTGCCAGTTTTATTAGCCATAATGAAATGAGTTACATCAAATTAAGAGCATTTAATGATAAATTAAATTTTGAATATTGTTTAGAACTTAAAACATCCTCATATGATATTGTAAACTTTTTTTCTGTTTGAGTGAAAAATAAAAAAATGGAAATCACTCAATCATGTTTTAGGTTTTGACAGAGTAAATATGTTTTAGGTTTTGACAGACTAAATATGTTTTAGGTTTTGACAGAGTAAATATGTTTTAGGGTTTGACCGAGTAAATATGTTTTAGGTTTTGACAGACTAAATATGTTTTAGGTTTTGACAGAGTAAATATGTTTTAGGTTTTGACAGACTAAATATGTTTTAGGTTTTGACAAAGTAAATGTGCTTTGGGTTTTGACAGAGTAAATATGTTTTAGGTTTTGACAGACTAAATGTGTTTTAGGTTTTGACAGAGTAAATGTGTTTTAGGTTTTGACAGAGCAAATATGTTTTAGGTTTTGACAGAGTAAATATGTTTTAGGTTTTGACAGAGTAAATATGTTTTTGAGTATGATTATTTCAAAGGACAACTTGTTTGGTCTTTATTAATTGTAGGTATATTTTGCATTTGTGATTTATGTTTATTCTTATTTTGTACACTGTGTTTTATGAAAAATACTTAAATGAGTTTAAAGTTGAAGTAGTACTCATGGTGCCTTGATTATGAATCCCAGCTACAGTTTTTGACGCAGATTTATAGGCCTTTAGTTTAATATACTGTGCACAGCTTCCATCACAACTAGTGATTCAACCCTAGCATTATTCCATGAACCTAAGGGAATGATTATATATTTTTTGAGATGATACTGGAGTAATAATGAAAAAACAGGAAGGAAACCACAAAAAGTACTTCTCAAGTTCAAAAAGTTACCCCACGCAAGGAGAAGAAACATTCTCAAGAATAGTCATGTCAAAGCACTCCAAAAGATGTTCAAACCACATGTAAGTATAGAGAATTTCATACCAAAATGTATTGAATACCACATACAAGAACTAAGTGCTTTTGTCCCCTAGCATTTATGGGACTTCATCTGAGTTAATGTGAAACCTAAGTCATCTTCCTTTTAAAATCCACTGTGTTCTCTCCCTCAATGTCACATGTGCACATTCAGTTGATCCTAATACAATCATTTTTGATAAATACATTGAGTATTACACATAATTCCATATAAATATATTAAAAAATTGCAAAAATGTAATCTTTTATTTTATTTTATTTTATTTAACATTTGTTTACCGGGAAAGTCCGACTTGGGACAAGGCCCATTTTCAGTGGAGGCCTGGGGAGAAATGCTCCAGATGCATGTCTTTGTAATGTGGGAGGAAACTGGAGCACCTGGAGGAAACCCACATGAATGCAGGGATGACATTCAGACTCCACACAGAAGGCACTCTCAAGAAAATTAAAATTAATAAATGCATTATCACAAATATCTAAATGAAAATACACAAAAAAACCCTGAAATTTTACAAATATCTAACAATCCATTGATTTCATTCTAAGAATGCATGTCTTGGCTCCGAATCATTCATACCATATGGTCCAGTGGCATGCATTTTTAACTGTCATTGCAATTTCTTTACCTCAAGCTTAATTTTTCACAGTCCCCCCTTTTCCACTCAGTCGGTCAATTCAAGAACATTAATTACAAAAATAAATACATAAATACATGCCCTTCATAATGTTGTATATGTCTTCAAAGTGCATTTCATTGGTCCTTTTTTCATGAATGTGTTCATTTATTTTATCCTTAAAGGCTCTCTTGGTCTTACCTATATAAAAACAAAGACGGCTCCTACACTGCGCAACATAAACTATTCTTTGTGTAGAACAATTACAAAACTTAGGGTTCTTCACCTTCCCAACTTCAGTAATTTGGATAAACTCTCCTTCTTCAACATGAGAACAATATTTACATCTCCCACACCTATATATCCACAACTTATTGCACCCATTTATGGGGGGTTCCAATCCTTTCTATATTTTTTTTTATGCACCAATCCTTTGTGTATATAGTACAAGGGGCATTCCCCATCTTTTGATGGTAAATTCCACTAACTCCAAAAAATCTTCTAAGAATGACAGCAAAAAAAAATTACTTTATCTCAACATCTCCCATCCAATTTGCAGAAGCACACTGTGTCCCAATCACCATGCCTACCTTTCATCATGTTACTTTATCTCATGAACATTCTCCATCAAATTCACTGCACCACACCATGTCCCTATCACTATGCCTCCCTTTCAGAACATTACTTTATCTCATGAACAATGCCCGTCCAATTCACAGTACCACACCATGTCCTGATCACCATGCCTAATTTTCATTGTGTTACTTAATCTCATGAACAATACCCATCCAATTCACAGCACCACAGTGTGTCCCAATTATCATGCTTCCCTTTCATTGTGTTACTTTATCTCACAAATATCACCATCCCACTCACACCACCACACTGTGTCAGGATCACCATGCTTCCATTTCCGAACATACATTATTGTATTTATATATTTTATTTGCTGGTTATTAACAAGGTATGTTGACTGATCCAAAAACCCTTTTAAGCCATGTCTCAGGCCTAAGGGCAAGAATACAGGTTTTCAATTTATACTATCATTTATAAACTTGGTTTAAGTTATATGTTTAGTTTAGAATTACATTTGGCCTAATGATGTACAGTTCCAACAATATATGTGTAAGGAAGCAAATATTGAAGACGCAAACATGTATTAATCTAACACAACATTAGTGTACTGGTGATAAGCCATGTGGGTAAGGACAAAAATAAGTAATCAAATTAAGATATGGTTAAACACTCTAACATATGTGATTGTTTATCAAAGAGGTATGATGCTTGAGTTATTGCACTGACTATTGTTTGGTATTATATGCAATATTTGTATGACTTTATACAGTAAAATTGTATCATATCATCATCATCATCCCTCTATTTCCAATTTTTCTATATGGGGGTTGGAGTGCTGTGTACTCCTCAGTCCAATGCCAAGTAAAACTGTATATACTGTACATCAGATTAATGTTTTTGTCCTAGTTCCGAGCTTAGAGTTTAGAATAGTACCCTGATTTGGTTGTTTTGTTATCCATTTCCACTGAAGCAATTACATATTTCATTCTGGAGATGTTCTGTAAGAGATGACTTAAACCCTGGAAAATAATCTTAGCCTTTTGTCTCTGTTGGGAGTTTGCTGTCCCAGTCTAAGAAAGCCAAACTCTTTTGTAAATATTTTGAAAAGGGACGTATTCAAAGAGATAGCATATTCTTGACTGTTTGTTAGTGAATATAACTCTTCTTATTTTTTTGATCAAATATTTTATTGAAGTAGGAAAATTATAATTTTAACCAATAATATGAACATCATGGATACAATTTTTGAACATAGAAGAACAATGAAAAAAGATACACTACAACTATATACACTATTTACAGAGGCCCAAAATTGATAAAATTATAAAACAATAGCAAAAAGTGTGCATAATAAACATCAGATAAATCAGAAAGAGTTAAGAGTCTTTATGAAAAGTTTCAATGAGAAAAGAAACCTTTATTCAAGGATTATTAACAAAAATTCTTGGATTTATTCTTTCTTCTTTCATTTTGGCTTCTCTGGAAATCAATTCTTCAAGGAGGGTCAGAAAATCTTCCATAGTTGGAGAGGTGGTGGACTTCCATTTTCTTGTTATACATTTTCTAGCAATCGCTAGTATTGTCCATAAAAGGTATGAGTTGGCATTGTTCATTACAAAACCTTCATTTACATTAAAGAATATCATTTATTTAGTTATAGAAAAATTATTTGCAAATAATGCTTTAAAAAACTTTAATATTATCCCAAGAACTGTGTGAAACAGGCACATTCATTAAACATGTGGATCCAATCTGCTTTACATTAAGAACATCTCCAACAAGTAATGCTGTCAGTTTTATTACATTTTGCAACCATCATAGAGTTAAAAAGGCTCTATGCAGGAACTTCCACATAAAGATATTCCAATACTGTCCCCAGGATGTTAATTTTATAGAAGATAATAATTTGGATGTCTCTAGTGAAGTATAATTGAGAGAGAAACACTTAGTTATTGAGTTCCAATGTTTATTTGTTAGTGTAGTTTTATATCCTATTAGTATACTATACAGTTTGGAAATTATATTGTTAAGGTTAAATTATTGTACAATAATTCAAATATATAACCAATTAAAGGTGGTTGATCTTTGTAGGAAGAGTTACTAATAATTCTACTTAGATTCTTTGAATAATTCATTAAACTTTGCAATAGTAACCAGTCTTGTGTCTGTAGATTAAATTTCTTAATAATGTGTTGCACAGTTAAAACTTCTAAGTCTCTTATGCAATGGTTCCAGCATACAAATGTATTGTTCTCTCATTCATTGAGAAGTTTAAAGTGTAACTTAAACGGAAAGTTTTTTGTAATTTTGAATATAACAAATTTTAATATCTGCACTGGAATTTATTATCTTTCTGAAGTTATTAAAGGTGTTTTTTATGATATTAGACTTTGTAGTTTTTGCGACATTGTATTGTATGGAGTGGCAAAATATCAATGTTTATTAGAAGATTCATGAATAAAAACTTTTAATAATAGTGTATTTTCCTTTAAAAATATAGATAAGTGTAAAGGCTTCCAATTAGAAGTATAATTTGTATAATTTGGGTCTACCCAACTTATGAGATTTTTAGGCAGCGAGGCTCTTACGTAAGTTTTTATATCTGGGAATTTTATGCCTTCTTTATCGCAAGATCTAATGTGATGGATATAAGCTATTATGTTCATTTTAAGGAACTATAAAAAGTTTAATAACATTCTATTTAAATCTCTGTTAAATTTATTTCCACGAGGAGTGCCAAGGGTTAATACTTTATAGAAAATCTTTGGCAAAAGGAGCATTTTTATTAATTGCAACCTATCTTCAAAAGAGAAGAATATGTTATTCCACTTACTTATGTGATGATTTACTAAAGATAACATGTTTTTATAATTGGTTTCACGTGTCGCTTCAGTAGTGTTGTTTAGAGTTATACCTAAGTAATGTAATGTAATGAATGTATCTTTTCTTCAATAAAGTTTTGGCTACCAGGATGCTTTTGGTTTGTTATTCAAAATAATATGATTAGATTTATGCTTATTGAAATGAAGTCCTGAAATTAATTTCTTGGAAACGATTTATGACTAAGTCCAATTCTTGCAATTCAGACTCTGAATTGGATAGGGTGAGTAAAACATCATCTGCAAAAAGAGTTATTTTGGAGTTATAATTGTTATAAACATTAATACCCTTAATCTTTTGATTATTTCTTATTAAAGATGGAAAAGCTTCTATACTTAGAGTGAATAGGATGGTAGACAGTGGACAGCCTTGTTTAGTCCCTTTATTTATTGGTATGAACTCGGACACAAAAGGGCCTAGTTTACCATAAAGAAGATTATCTTTGTAAACAGATTTTATCATAGAAATAAATGATGGTGTAAATGTTAATGCGTTTAATATTCCAAAAATATAGTCCCAATTGATAGAGTCAAAAGCTTTTTCTATGTCTAAGTTGACTAAAAGGGTTTCTTAACCCTCATTATTATTAGTATTCTTTTTAATATTATTGTGTGTGTCTTTTATGTATAAAACCTGTTTGATCACAATTTGTCATTTTCATAAGTGGGACCTTCATTCTATCAACAAATATGGACATAAAGATTTTATAATCATTATTCAATAGGGAAATTAGCCTGTAAGATTTACAAAATTGTGGTTCTTTATTAGTTTTGAGAATAAGGGTGATTCAAGAGTACTTCCAGGATGGTGGCATCAGGTTTTCAGACTGTACTACTGTTAAAGCTTTATGAAGTTGAGAAATAGTAGCTGTGGGAAATAGTTTACACATTTCTATTATAATACCATCTCTGCCTGAGGCCTTATTAGGCTTAAAACATTTAATTTTATCTTTTATTTCATTTAGAGTTATTTGTTTTTCCAAGTTTGCTTTAAGTTCATCCAGATTTCTCTCTAATTTTATTGTAGCCAACTCCTCATCTAGGTTATTACAACTTAAATTATCAGAATTATAATGATTAGTGTAATGAAACCTGAAAGCATCTAATATATCTCCTTTATCAGATATTATTTGATTTAGAGAGACTCTTGGTTCTAACTACGAAATTATGCATATGGTTTGGAGCTAGTACATATGAATTTAATTTCATCTTCTCTAGAGCTAAATTTGTTCTATTCATCAAAATATTTAAGTATTTTTCATTCAGTTCATCTAATTCTTTTTTATCAACTGGTGATGTGTTTTTTTATCAACTGGTGATGTGTATTGATTTTGATTTAAGAGTTGAAATTTGGATTTGCTGACTTTGCATCTCAGATTCCTATTCCTTTAATTTATTATTGTACCAGGTGACAGTTCTACCATAAATAAAGGCCTTTAAAGCATCATATATCATTATTAATTTAGTATCAGAACTAGTGTTTATTCTTGAAAGTATTTTAATTCTGCTAATAACCAAGGTTTGAAATCTTTAATTTTGGTAATATATGCAGGGATTCTAGGTATAGAAATTAATTTAGTAAAATCTAGTTGTATTTCAAGTTTGAGACAATCAGAATTGGAAATTGGGCAAGGAATTATAGAGAAAAATGAAAGTATTAGCTTTAAATCATTAGAGACTAATATTCTATCAAGCCTAGTTTGGGTTTTGAACCTATTATCAACATGAGAAAATTTCAGAGACTGATTATGTTTAGAGTTAAAAGTATCATATAAATTAAGGGAATCAATCTATTTCTTAAATAGCTTTGCTGTGGATGTTAGCTTTAGGGGTCTATTGTTAGTAGTGTCAAGATTATCTAACATACAATTGAAGTGCCTTCTAGTATAAGATTACCTTCATGAGTATTTATAATAAAATCCAGATGACATCTTGCAGTTGACACACCTAATCCTGGAAACTAGTATAAATTGACTAGTGACCAAATTCTATTATTAAGCTTAATAATGATAATGGTTAATAGTCTCTCAGGATCCTCATATCTCTTTTCCAGAGAATCATGATACCTCTATTTTTAGCTTTATATGACGAATGGGCTAGTATTGTGTAATTATGAGGGTTCCAGACATTCTTTTCGGCTGATTTAAAAATGAGTTTCTTGTAGGAATACCATTTGGGGTTTATTTATGTTTAAATACCTTAATAAACTAACTCTTTTTCTTGGATTATGGTGTCCATTTATGTTTAAAGAAACTAAGAATAAGGACATAAGTAAATGTAGATATAATTAAAATAATAAGAAATAATCAAATATTTCTATTTATACAACTCTTTCTATTTCCCCAATATACCCAGGTACGTGTAAAGATGTATGATAGATCTGTTTGTATGATGACAATACCTGATATGTAAAATACTTTACTTTTGGGCCAGAAAGTTGAAGAAACATCAGAAGAATTATTGAAAAGCAAGCAGTAATGTAACAACAAAAAATCCCAAAAACAAACATGGAATTCTTAAGATTCCCAGTCTGAGAGATAAAACACAATCTGTCAGATTGCTTTCTCTAGCCTTCATGATTGTAGTTAACAGCTCTGACAAGTACTATTAGTGAGATATTTAAATGAGATTATTTTGTGCAGCAGTGGCTTTAGAATCAACTTAATAATTAAGTACAAACCAAATCTAATAGTCAATGTGCAACTTTGAGATTATTTATATATATATATATATATATACATGTGTGTCTTCATACATACATACATACACACACACACACACACACACACACACACACACACACACACACACACACATATATATATATATATATATACATACATATACATACTCCTACATACACACACACACACATATATATATATATATATATATACACACACACACACACACACATATATATACACACAAATCCATTGCCAAAGTTAGGTCTCTATAAAAGAAATATGAATCATAGTTTCTTAAATTATAGCTTGTTAGAAACATACCTAATGACATATATAAAGATAAATTTATAATAAATGTTTAAATCATCTCAGCTGTAGTAGCTAATATTAAAGTAACACTCACAGAGCAGTCTTGCAAGATAAAATTAATACAAACATATCTTTCCAATCATTGTCAGCTCTGCAACTTATAATTTTTAAGTAAAATCATTTAAGCTCTTAATGCATACTTGCTTACAAGTATAAAATTACACACATCTATTTATTAAGCTGAAGAAGAGCACTGTATAATTTAAGCACAACAATAAAATAGCTTGCAGTAATACTTAACTAAAAGAAGAAACTGCTAGTGTAATTAATATCAATGTAATACGGTAGATGTCCTATACACAAGTTTTGTTTTCCCCCCTCCAGCCAACAATAAACACGTCATTAAAATTAAAACCATAAAACTGCCTTTAAATAATTGTTAATAATTAGTTAACCTTTTATTTAATTTTAATAAATCAGTCTAATCATTTTCTGCTGTTCTGGGCATTCACAACTAAAGATTAAGGTAACAGAGACTGTTGTTTCACTCTGAAAGCATCCCCCTCATTTTCCTTGTGTTACATTAGAAAGGAATAACCAGGAGATTATTTTCATAATGGTGACTACTATGCAGTTTAAAACAAGTCTAGATACCCCTTGTGGTAAGTGAAGGATTCAATTTGAGTGAAAATTGTTTGTAACAACATTCTAAAGCAATGTGAAGCTGTAAACTTGAGAAAACATTACAAAAATGTCACAAACATTCTCAGCCATTTCCTGTATGTTAGTAAATGTAAATGGCAAATCACATAGACAACATTAGCAAACTGGATTTAAGTCATATTTGCCCAGAAAAGCATTAATAAACTATTTTTTGATGGTTACATTAATAAATATTGTGCTAATAATACATTTAGTGTGCTAAATAACACATATTATTCAGAAAAGTGCTTTTTGAGACACTGAAATAAATAAATCAGTAATCATGCTGTAAGAATGCCAGATAGTCCTAATAAAATATGAAGTAAAAAAAAAAGCAGGATGAGTAGCTTATGATGAGTTATTAACTCTTATATCTTTTAAACTATAATAGCCTGGAATAACTTATTCACTCTCTTTAAATGTTAAAAACACTTAGTGACTGTAGTGTGAGAGTTTGCATGAAGTGTGTAGCTGCATGACATCTGCCAAAAACGTGGTAAGTTAAAAACAAAAAAAATGTTTTACCTATCAGTAGAAGCTTTGAGAGAATTACTACTAGATGTGGATGAAGTGTCAGTTTTTGTCTTCTTTTTCTTAGTGTCTGTCCAAGAGGTTTTCTCAGATGATCTCTTTAATGAAGAGAAGGAAACTTCCATGTCCTCAGGGATAGTGATTATGTTGTTTTTGGTATAAGCAGATGCCTCTACAAGACTATTAAATGTTCTTGTTCCATTAGACAGATGAATTTTTATTCTTGCAAGATACAAGATTTGTGTTTTGATATTATTTTATTTTAGTAGCTTTACAAAAGGCCAACATTTTTTCTTCATTTCCAGTGGTCTTGCGGAATAACCATTGTCAAATTTAATAAAGCTTTGGTTATATTATAATGGAGCTTTCTGCGAAGTTGTTTTTAGTATAAGGTCTTTATCTATATAAGAGAGGAATTTTATAATAACTGACCTTCGTGCTGTAGAAGAGGAAGCTGAAGCTGACTTACCTAGTGTTCTATGCACTCTTTCAATTCCATATGAAAACCCTTCTTGTAAGCCCAGTATTTCAGGAATCCAGGAGTTCAAAAAGGTAATAATGCCATTTCCTTCTGTTTTCTCAGGGAGATCGAAGATTCTTGTATTGCACCTTGCTTCTCAGTTCTCGAGATCATTAGGTTTATTTATTAAGCAGGTGTTTTGTTTAAGCAAAAAGTCAGTATGTTGATCATCTTTTTTAAACCTTTCATCCACATCATAGTGCAACTTCCATGTCAGAGATTGTACTGTTCTCCTGCTGTAAGAGTTCCTTGAAGACATCTGTCTGCTTCTGGTTATTCACTTGAAGATTTTCTAGGTTTTGCTGGAAGTTATCTGTTTTCATAGATGATGTTCGTAGAATTGAAGTTAACGTGTATCTCCTCCTTCAGTGCTGAATCCATTTGAGAGTATTTGGTGCTACTCATTTTGTTCTAATATGTCTCAGGTGATTTGAGAGGACTTTCTTCAAAATAATTTTTCAAAGTTGTTACAAGTGAAGTACAAAGTATTATTGACAAGATTTTGCAAAGTTTAGTCGATATTGTTAACTGAATTTCTGTCTGACTAAATAATTTTACAGAGCTCTGAAATTAAGCTGCCTTCAGTTGGCCATCTTGGCTCTGTCCCCAATATGACTATTCTATGCACAGGAGGTTTCTTTCCAATAAGGGGAAGTGATCTTGCTTTAATACTTTATAAATCAGTATACCTAGGAGGTAGGTTGAGCTTTTGAGATAGTTGTAGTAGACAGAACAGGAATCTAAAAACAATTTAAACTGTAACGCTTTATTTTCTGCAATCTGAAGCTTGTGGGTATTATCGGTGGATGAGTGAATGAATAGTAATATTAAGCCATATTCCAGCTTTGCACGAATACATTTTTACCCAGGGAATAAAGCAGTAAGAGAAAGGAGATGTGTGATCCTGCATAATAATTTTAGTTGTAAAAGCTCTTTATTAAGTATGTTGACAGTAGGAGTAGTGAAGGGAGGGCAATAATCAAGAAAGTTTGTGTTCTGATGCACTGGGCATACTGTTATTATGAGTATCAGTTATAATAAGGACTGGCAGTTGTAGCAGTTATTGAAGGGTTCAGGCTGGAGAAAAGCATAACATTAGTCTTTTTGTGGTTAGAAAGGAGATTGTTAGGTTCTGTTTAGTATTAGAGGTTAGAAATGGACTGTTGGAAGAGGGTTTATGAGCTTGATAGTGACTTGTGTGATTCAAACATCAGCATGTCATCAGTGTAACATTTAGTGAGCGCAAGCTTTCAGTGAGGTCTTTAATGAATAAAGAAAATAGGAGGGGCTCTTAAGACCGATGCCCGTGAGATCCCAGCATACATGGTGCCACTGGAAAGTGGTTGTTAGAAATTATCTGTTTTCAAGATAGATATGGATCCATTTTATTGTGTTAGTTCCAAAGTTAGACTTTCTCAGTTAAGTGATGAGCAGTCTGTGATTTCAAATGCTCTGTTCATGTCACCAAACAATCCAGGTATAATGAGGCCATTATATAACTATAGATGGTATCTGTTGCAAACAGAAGGGCTGTAGTTGATTCATGATCTTCCCCATCTCTGTCACAGCACCGCACTATGTCCTTATCATCACACTTTCCTTTCATCACATCACAGTATCTCATAATCATCCCCTTCCCATTCACAGCACCACACTATGTATGTAGCATCACACTTCACTGTCATCACATTACAGTGTCTCGAGAACTCCCCTTCCCACTCACAGCACCACACTATGTACTTCTCATCACACTTCCCTTTCAACATGTTACATTGTCTTATGAACATCCCCATCCTATCCACAGTGCCTCAGTATGTACTTCTCGTCACACTTCCCTTTCATCATGTTACATTGTCTTATGAACATCCCCATCCTATCCACAGTGCCTCAGTATGTACTTCTCATCACACTTCCCTTTCATCACATCACAGTATCTCATGAACATTGCCCTCCCACTCACAGCACCACGCTATGTATGTAGCATTACACTTCACTGTCATCACATTACAATGTCTCGAGAACATCCACCTCCCACTCACAGCACCACATTATGTACTTCTCATCACACTTTCCTTTCATCATGTTAAATTATCTCATGAACATCACCCTCCATTTCCCAGCACCACACTATGTACTTATTATCGCACTTCCCTTTCATCACATTACAGTGTCACATGAACATACCCTCTCATTCCCAGCACCAGACTTTGTACTTGTCATCACACTTTCCTTTCATCATGTTAAATTATCTCATGAACATTTCCCTCCATTTCCCAGCACCACACTATGTACTTATCATCACACTTCCCTTTCATCACATTACAGAATCTTATGAACATCCCCCTCCCACAAACAGAACCACACTATGTACTTCTCATCACACTTTCCTTTCATCATGTTAAATTATCTCATGAACATTTCCCTCCAATTTCCAGTACCACACTATGTACTTATCATCACACTTCCCTTTCATCACATTACAGAATCTCATGAACATACCCTCTCATTCCCAGCACCAGACTTTGTACTTGTCATCACACTTGCCTTTCTTCGTTAAAGTATCTCATGAACATCACCCTCCCATTCACAACATTACACTATGCCTTGATCAACAACCTAACCTTTTATAGCATTACAACATCTCTTGACACTGTTCTACCCCTTAAAAGCATACACCTCCTAGCAGCAGAAGAAGACTTTGCTGCTACAGTTCCTCCTAGATAACCTATGACCACAGACAAAGTCTCCATGAAACACTATGTGTAGTAGAACCCGTGACCACAAGGGTCCTGTGAAACACCATGACACAGCTGCTGCATCTCTTGTAAGAACATCAGGAAACATAATGATTGTTTGTTTATTGCAAACATTATTAACAATATAAATGAGCAACCATATGAGTACACACTGCATTCTTATGAAAAGGCATAATCTATCCTATGGAAAAATATAACTGCAAGAAATAAAATCACATTTAATTTATATATGAAATACTACAGTGTACCAGAAATCTTTGTCAAGCCTTTTACTGGGATCTATATTAGAACATCGAAGTTTCACAACTTCAAATATTCTAATATCGACCCCATATTCAGCAAATGCTGAAAATAGCAGAAATAGCTTTTTCCTAGGGAAAGAATTCAGTTGTTCGTTTCTGTCGCTTCACTATTTTCAGCACAGTGGTGGAAAGTTATGGGTCTGGTTCAGGTAAGTGTGTGATTGGGCACGGGTTAGGTGAGTTAGGGTTAGGGCGTGGGTGAGGTGAGTGTGTGATAGCGATGGACCTTAGGGTTAGCGTTTGGGTTAAGGTAAGTGGATAGTTAGTGGTGTATGCACAGTTTAGTGTAAGGTTAGATGTAAGATTTTAGGTGTATGTGTGTGGACTGCTGCTTGTTTGGTGTGCTTGTGTTGTGTGTATGTGTTTCGGAACAGCAAATTATTTCCCTAGGAAAAAAATTGCTGTTCTGCATGTTCGATGTTGTCAGCGTTCGCTGAATAAGGATCAATATTAGAACATTACAAGTTGTGAAACTTCGATGTTCTAATATAGACCCTTTTACTGAATACCTTACCAGACCATAGGCATAGGCGATTATTAGGCTAACACCTTAAGAGCTCTAACAAGCCTAGCTAATCTAACCCAGTTTTACCTGATATATGCCTCCTGGGGTAAAGGGGATGGCATGGATTTGTCCCTATTCCTTGAATATCTTACAGATTTCCCCTGTCCATAAGGGACATAGGCACTACCCCAGGTGTGAATTTGTGGTTTCATATCCTTTGATCCAAATTGCATTGAAAAGGGCCAGGTAAGAGCTCTGCTTAATGTGAATAGGAAGCATGTTCCAATGTAGGGGTGATCTCTAAGATATATATATATATATATATATATATATATATATATATATATATATATATATATATATATATATATATATATATATATATATATATATATATATATGTCTCTCAAGCATGTTTTGGTTGAATTGTTGACTAAGTTTAGATCTGTGAGTGCCTTGTAGGTCAGACATAAATCACCCCTTCATTGTCGGTAAGACACAG
Organism: Protopterus annectens; assembly: GCF_019279795.1. Classification (NCBI taxonomy): domain Eukaryota; kingdom Metazoa; phylum Chordata; order Ceratodontiformes; family Protopteridae; genus Protopterus; species Protopterus annectens. The sequence continues at coordinate 768,878,903 of NC_056751.1, forward strand.
AGTAAAGGGGTAGGTCTTTTAGTCTACCTACATCTGACATGCTGTTTTTACCCTTTATTTTCTCTATGAGGAACCTGTGAGGTCACTCCAGCTACTGTAAGTGCCTAGTCAAATATTTGCCAAATGGCACATTGTACTTGAGTATTGGTCTAATGAAAGCTCAGAACAGCAAAATATCCTTGGATCTAGATGCCATACCTTTACTTATAAGTTGTACCACATATAAGGACTTCTTCAGCACTGTGGACACATAACACTGAAAGTATGCACAGTTTAGTGTAAGGTTAGATGTAAGATTTTAGGTGTATGTGTGTGGACTGCTGTTTGTTTGGTGTGCTTGTGTTGTGTGTATGTGTACCTAGATCTCTCAACTCTGAGTCTACTGTTAGGGGTGTGCTACTGATGTTGTAATTTGCAGGGGTATTTCACTTCCCAAGGAGTATTGTGATGCATTTTATCACCTTTAGTTTTAGGCCATGGTTTTGACACTAGTCATTTGTCTGAAAGAGACCATCCTGAAAGGTATTTATATCATTTGGGGGGATTCAGTGATTGCCCCCAGCTTGCAGTTGATGGCAAACTTTGTCTCCCCAAAGCCTTCCATATTAGCCTTGACTTCAGAGAAGTATATTCCAAAAAGGAGTGGTCCCAGCACATAGACTTGTGGGACACCACTATTAACTGGCCTCTTGTTGGATCTGTATTAACCCACTTTAACCACATGTGTCCTGTCTGTGAGACAATTGGCATTCCGTCTGATAATGTAGGGATTTATACCCAGTTTTGTGAGTTTATTTATAATACCTGAGTGGGGAATTGTTTCAAATACCTTGGCCAATTCGAGGTAAGTGATATTTATTTTATTTATTTTATTTTACATTTGTTGACAAGTATAGTCCGACTGGATACATGCCCATTTTCAATGGAGTCCTGGGGAGAAAAGCTCCAAGGTAGAACATACAGTAAAAATCACAAAATGATTACAAGTTACACATGGTTTACAGGCTCCAGTTGAGCAAGCAGGTAATATAATCATACATTTTTAAAACAGTGCTGACACACTGACTAGGCCAAGTCACATGATTACAGACTATAGAGGAGGATACAGTCAGGTTTTGAACAAGGGCATAGCCAGTAAGTTTTAAAGTATAGCTTAAAGCTTTTTTTGAACTGAGCAAGAGAGCATTCAAGAGTAAGATCAGCAGGAAAAGAGTTCCAAGTTTTGCCAACAGAGAGCCCCCAGCAGGGTTGCTGATTTGGGATATTTGAACCAGTAGTTCATTAGAAGAGTGACGTGACCTCAGGTTGATATAAGGGTTGCTGATTTGGGATATTTGAACCAGTAGTTCATTAGAAGAGTGACGTGACCTCAGGTTGATATAAGGGTTGTTGACTTTGGATGTTTGAACCAGTAGTTCATTAGAAGAGTGACGTGACCTCAGGTTGATATAAGGGTTGTTGACTTTGGATGTTTGACCCAGTACTTCATTAGAAGAGCGACGTGACCTCAGGTTGATATAAGGGTTGTTGATTTTGGATGTTTGAACCAGTGGTTCATTAGAAGAGTGACGTGACCTCAGGTTGATATAAGGGTTGTTGATTATGGATGTTTGAACCAGTAGTTCATTAGAAGAGTGATGTGACCTCAGGTTGATATAAGGGTTGTTGATTATGGATGTTTGAACCAGTAGTTCATTAGAAGAGTGACGTGACCTCAGGTTGATATAAGGGTTGTTGATTATGGATGTTTGACCCAGTAGTTCATTAGAAGTGTGACGTGACCTCAGGTTGATATAAGGGTAGATGATTTTGGATGTTTGAACCAGTAGTTCATTAGAAGAGTGACGTGACCTCAGGTTGCTATAAGGGTTGTTGATTATGGATGTTTGAACCAGTAGTTCATTAGAAGAGTGACGTGACCTCAGGTTGATATAAGGGTAGATGATTTTGGATGTTTGAACCAGTAGTTCATTAGAAGAGTGACGTGACCTCAGGTTGATATAAGGGTAGATGATTTTGGATGTTTGAACCAGTAGTTCATTAGAAGAGTGACGTGACCTCAGGTTGATATAAGGGTTGTTGATTATGGATGTTTGAACCAGTAGTTATTAGAAGAGTGAAGTGACCTCAGGTTGATATAAGGGTTGTTGACTTTGGATGTTTGAACCAGTAGTTCATTAGAAGAGTGACGTGACCTCAGGTTGATATAAGGGTTGTTGATTATGGATGTTTGAACCAGTAGTTCATTAGAAGAGTGACGTGACCTCAGGTTGATATAAGGGTAGATGATTTGGGATGTTTGAACCAGTAGTTCATTAGAAGAGTGACGTGACCTCAGGTTGATATAAGGGTTGTTGACTTTGGATGTTTGAACCAGTAGTTCATTAGAAGAGTGACGTGACCTCAGGTTGATATAAGGGTTGTTGATTATGGATGTTTGAACCAGTGGTTCATTAGAAGACTGACGTGACCTCAGGTTGATATAAGGGTAGATGATTTTGGATGTTTGAACCAGTAGTTCATTAGAAGAGTGACATGACCTCAGGTTGATATAAGGGTAGATGATTTTGGATGTTTGACCCAGTAGTTCATTAGAAGTGTGACGTGACCTCAGGTTGATATAAGGGTAGATGATTTTGGATGTTTGAACCAGTAGTTCATTAGAAGAGTGAGGTGACCTCAGGTTGATATAAGGGTTGTTGATTATGGATGTTTGAACCAGTAGTTCATTAGAAGAGTGACGTGACCTCAGGTTGATATAAGGGTTGTTGACTTTGGATGTTTGGACCAGTAGTTCAGTAGAAGAGTGACGTGACCTCAGGTTGATATAAGGGTTGTTGATTATGGATGTTTGACCCAGTAGTTATTAGAAGAGTGACGTGACCTCAGGTTGATATAAGGGTTGTTGACTTTGGATGTTTGACCCAGTAGTTCATTAGAAGAGTGACGTGACCTCAGGTTGATATAAGGGTTATTGACTTTGGATGTTTGAACCAGTAGTTCATTAGAAGAGTGACGTGACCTCAGGTTGATATAAGGGTTGTTGACTTTGGATGTTTGAACCAGTAGTTATTAGAAGAGTGACGTGACCTCAGGTTGCTATAAGGGTAGATGATTATGGATGTTTAAACCAGTAGTTCATTAGAAGAGCGACGTGACCTCAGGTTGATATAAGGGTTGTTGACTTTGGATGTTTGAACCAGTAGTTCATTAGAAGAGTGACGTGACCTCAGGTTGATATAAGGGTTGTTGACTTTGGATGTTTGAACCAGTAGTTATTAGAAGAGTGAAGTGACCTCAGGTTGATATAAGGGTTGTTGACTTTGGATGTTTGAACCAGTGGTTCATTAGAAGACTGACATGACCTCAGGTTGATATAAGGGTTGTTGATTATGGATGTTTGAACCAGTAGTTATTAGAAGAGTGAAGTGACCTCAGGTTGATATAAGGGTAGATGATTTTGGATGTTTGAACCAGTAGTTCATTAGAAGAGTGACGTGACCTCAGGCTGCTACAAGGGTTGATGATATTTTTAAGTGCAGGTGTGTTATCAGGGTGGTTGAGAACTTTATGGGCAAGTATAAGCTGGTTGTACTGAAGTAGGCGAGGCCATTCTAGCCACCCCAGAAGATTTAGGTTGTGACAGTGGTGGATCCTATAGGCTGTGCCTGTTGCAAATCTAGCAATATGGTTATAACAGCTGGAGAGTTTGCTAAGAGCAGATTTTTTCAAATTAGTGAGTAGGGGGAGGCATAGAGAAGAGAGGAGAGTAGATGGGAATGAGCAATAGCAGTCCTACAAATGGAGTAAGGAAAGGTTTCATCTTATATAGGGATCTAAGTTTTTTGTTAGTGGTTTTGATAGTTTGATTGACATGGATATCAAATTTGAGGGTGTTGTCTATTGTGATGCCTAAGAGTTTGGTTTGCACATCTGGGGAGATAATGGTACCATTATTAGATTTTATGGTAAAGAGGAGTGAGGAAGACTTACAAGTGGGGGAGAAAAGAAACAACTTTGTTTTGTTAGGGTTTAATATCAACTGATGGTTAGAGAGCCAGTTTTCAACTATATTGAAAGTATTCTGGGTTAATGTCATTAGTTCTGTCGGGGAGGTGGCTGAACAAATCAAGGTGGAGTCATCCGCATATTGGATACAGGTAGCATTTGGGATGACAGTGGGAAGGTCATTAATAAAGAGAGAAAAAAAAGGGGTCCTAGTATGGAGCCCTGGGGGACACCTAGGGTGATGGGTAGATGGGCTGATAGTCTGTCCTGCCATAGGACATCTTATTGTCTACCACACAGGTAAGATTAGAACCAGTGAAGCACATAGCTATTTAGTGAGAATGTCTTAAGGGTGTGCATGAGTATTTGGTGGTTGACCATATCGAAGGCCTTGGAGAGATCTAAAAAGAAGACTGAGGAAAGATTGCTATTATTTTGGTTATGGTTGATGGTGTTAGAGAAGAATAGGAGGGCTGAGTTGGTACTGTGGTGTGGCCTAAAACTGTGCTGAGAGTTAGCCAACAGCTTATTCTGGGTAAGATAATGCATAAGTTGTTTATGGACACACTTCTCCATAATTTTAGCCAATGGTGACAGAATAGTTATGGGTCTAAAGTTTGACAGTTTGAAGGAGTTGCCTCCTTTATGGAGTGGTATTACATGAGATATTTCCAAATGGAGGGGATAGTGGCTTCAGATAAGGTTCTGTTGATTATGTTGGAGATGGGGTATGCTATGGCATCTGCTGCTTTTTGCAGATACTTTGGCGGGAAGAGATCAGCTGCTAGAATAGTTAGTTTTAATTTCTTAATTAGAGATCTGATAAGTGATGTAGAAACAGGCTGAAAACTAAAGGTGGGTGGAGGATTGGCTGTGGCTAAATTTGGGTTGGGGCAGCTGGATGCCAGTTGGCTGGCTAGGGATAGGATAGTCTCTGTGAAGAAACTATTGAAGGTATTTGCAATATCCTTTGGGAATTTATGGTTGGAAGCTGATGGGGTAGGAGTGGAGGACTGTCTTGGGGGAAGATGTTTGTTTATTCCTTCCCAAAACTTTTGAGGTTTGTTGTGATGTTTTTGTTGAAGATGGTAGTAGATGTTTTTTTGTCTAGTATAATAGATTTTATTGTGTGATTCCTTAGCTGTTGGTATCCGAGTTGATCTAGTGGGTCTTTTGTGGCACGCCACATGTCCTATGCCTTATTTCTAGCTATGATTTTAGATTTGGTCTCTTTTGAGAGCCACGGGGCAGTTTTTGTTTTGGTTCTAATGGAGCGAGCAGGAGCATGAGAATCAAGAATAGTAAGGAATGTGGAATTAAGGTATTAAAGTACGCTACCGCATTGTCCCGTGAAAGGGTACGCTACCGCATCGTCCAGTGAAAGGGTACGCTACTGCATCGTCCAGTGAAAGGATACGCTACCGCATCATCCAGTGAAAGGGTACGCTACCGCATCGTCCAGTGAAAGGATACACTACCGCATCGTCCAGTGAAAGGTGCTTTAGGACTGACCAGTTGTGCTACCGTGAAAGGGTACACTAGCACATCGTCCAGTGAAAGGGTACGCTGCCACATCAAGCAGTGAAAGGGTACACTACCGCATCGTCCAGTGAAAGGGTATGCTACCACATCGCCCAGTGAAAGGATACACTACTGCATCGTCCAGTGAAAGGGTACACTACCACATCGTCCGGTGAAAGGGTACACTACCGCATCGTCCAGTGAAAGGATACACTACCGCATCATCCAGTGAAAGATGCTTTAGGACTGACCAGTTGTGCTACCACATCGTCCAGTGAAAGGTGCTTTAGGACTGACCAGTTGTGCTACCGCATTGTCCAGTGAAAGGTGCTTTAGGACTGACCAGTTGTGCTACCGCATTATCCAGTGAAAAGTGCTTTAGGACTGACCAGTTGCACTACTGCATCATCCATTGAAAGGTGCTTTAGGATTGACCAGTTGTGCTACCGCATCGTCCAGTAAAAGGGTACACTACCGCATCGTCCAGTGAAAGGATACACTACCGCATCGTCCAGTGAAAGGGTACGCTACCGCATCGTCCAGTGAAAGGATACACTACCGCATCATCCAGTGTGTTTTAGGACTGACCAGTTGTGCTACCGCATTATCCAGTGAAAGGTGCTTTAGGACTGACCAATTGCAAGCTTTAAGTTCATTATGAAAATTGGTGGAGTTGAAGTTCTTATTATTTCTGATGGTTTTATAGGTGGTCTGGTGGGGGTTGCCCACTTTGTCTTTGAAAATGTATGTAAGTAAATGGTCACTTAGGTCATCTGGGAGGGTCCCTGACTTGTACATATGGGGGTGGCTGTTGATAAGTATCTAGTCTAGGATACTGTCTTTGTTATTGGATTTGTCTATCCTGGTGGGGGAGGATATGAGCTGTGTAAAACTGTGTAGGTTGACATGGGTTTTAGGAGATTCTGAGGAAGAGGTGTTCCAATCAATGTTAAAATCTCTAAGCACCATAGTTTCCTGGGAGAAGGTACTGGATAACCAGTAGAGGATGTCCTCTAGGGTGTTTGTATTATTACCTGGGGGAATGTAAATGCAGACAATGTTTATGCATTTGTCATTGTAATCTGTAGTTTGGTAATAATCCTTGTTTTCCCGCCTCTCCTCGACTAGTTTAGACCAGTATACAGGCTTTGCTGTATTCTGGGCTGTGGTGTAGTTCCTGTGTTATCCATTGCCTTACTTGGATAGAAGGAAGTTTCTTTGCTCACCAGCGGGAGTGGGGAGCCTTGAGCAGCCTACCTGTCCCTGTAGGAAGTGACCTCAGCACAAGAGCTGTAGTAATTGGTTGTTTAGGACTATTTCTAGCTCTTTTGAAGTTCCCTGTTTAAAATCCACCTCTGGGTGTTTTTTTCCGGCTATACTACTCAGACAAGCTCCTTGTGGTCCTGCAGAGTGGTCCTAGCTACGGAAAACTCAGAAAAGCGACTACTTTCTTGATTTAAGTATCTTTGCTGTTTTTTTACTTGAAATACCTTCTCTAGCTTACCCTAAACAAGCTTAAACTGTTTTTTAGTTGTTTGCTGCATTATTTAATAGCTACACTTAAAGTTACATTTTAGTCGAAATTGGTCGAAAGTTTGTTTGTTTGTTTGTTTGTTTAATTTAACTATTGAGGCTGCCCACTAAAGTGTGCTAGCCTGTGTAACTGATTTATTACTGTTTCTGCATTTTCTGTGTGTTTTCTATCTAAAAACAAAAAAAAAAAAATAATAATCCTTGGTTTCCCGCCTCTCCTCAACTAGTTTAGACCAGTTTACAGGCTTTGCTGTATTCTGGGCTGTGGTGTAGTTCCTGTGATGTCCATTACCTTACTTGGATAGAAGGAAGTTTCTTTGCTCACCAGTGGGAGTGGGGAGCCTTGAGCAGCCTACTTGTCCCTGTAGGAAGTGACCTCAGCACAAGAGCTGTAGTAATTGGTTGTTTTGGACCATTACTAGCTCTTTTGAAGTTTCCTGTTTAAAATCTGCCTCTGGGCGTTTTTTTCTGGCTATACTACTCAGACAAGCTCCTCGTGGTCCTGTAGAGTGGTCCTAGCTACAGAGAACTCACAAAAGTGACTACTTTCTTGATTTAAGTATCTTTGCTGTATTTTTACTTGAAATACCTTCTCTAGCTTACCCTAAACAAGCTTAAACTGTTGTTTTAGCTGTTTACTGCATTATTTAATATCTGCACTTAAAGTTACATTTTATTCGAAATTGGTCGAAAGTTTGTTTGTTTGTTTGTTTAATTTAACTGTTGAGGCTGCCCACTAAAGTGTGCTAGCCTGTGTAACTGATGTATTACTGTTTCTGTATTTTCTGTGTGTTTTCTATCTAAAAACAAAAAAAAACAAAAAAATAATCCTTGTTTTCCCACCTCTCCTCGACTAGTTTCGACCAGTTTACAGGCTTTGCTGTATTCTGGGCTGTGGTGTAGTTCCTGTGTTGTCCATTAACTTACTTGGATAGAAGGAAGTTTCTTTGCTCACCAGTGGGAGTGGGGAGCCTTGAGCAGCCTACCTGTCCCTGTAGGAAGTGACCTCAGCACAAGAGCTGTAGTAATTGGTTGTTTTGGACCATTTCTAACTCTTTTGATGTTCCCTGTTTAAAATCTGCCTCTGGGCGTTTTTTCTGGCTATACTACTCAGACAAGCTCCTCATGGTCCTGCAGAGTGGTCCTAGCTACAGAGAACTCACAAAAGCGATTACTTTCTTGATTTAAGTATCTTTGCTGTTTTTTTTACTTGAAATACCTTCTCTAGCTTACCCTAAACAAGCTTAAACTGTTTTTTAGCTGTTTGCTGCATTATTTAATATCTGCACTTAAAGTTACATTTTAGTCAAAATTGGTCGAAAGTTTGTTTGTTTGTTTGTTTAATTTAACTGTTGAGGCTGCCCACTAAAGTGTGCTAGCCTGTGTAACTGATTTATTACTGTTTCTGCATTTTCTGTGTGTTTTCTATCTAAAAAAAAAAAAAAAAAAAAAAAAAATAATCCTTGTTTTCCCGTCTCTCCTCGACTAGTTTAGACCAGTTTACAGGCTTTGCTGTATTCTGGGCTGTGGTGCAGTTCCTGTGTTGTCCATTACCTTACTTGGATTGAGGGAAGTTTCTTTGCTCACCAGTGGGAGTGGGGAGCCTTGAGCAGCCTACCTGCCCCTGTAGGAAGTGACCTCAGCACAAGAGCTGTAGTAATTGGTTGTTTTGGACCATTTCTAGCTCTTTTGAAGTTCCCTGTTTAAAATCCGTGTTTGCATGGCTTTGCGCGATTGTGCACATAGCGCAGCACCGGTTAAACAAGGTTAAACTTCTTCTGGCTCCGCCAAGACTGCTCTTCAAATTTTCCCTTAAGGAAGCTCTACTCTTAGTGTAATCAGACTACTCGCTATATTATAAGCCTAGCACTTGTTCTCAAAACTTCTCTACTAAATAAGCACTCTCATACTAAAGTAAGCACTACATCCACCTACCACCCCTGTGAATATCCACTTCTCTTAAAGGCACAGCACTCCCTTATGCTGTTCTAGCATGTCGAGTGGTAGATTACTGGCGTCCTCTCCAGTTCAGCTGGTTAATCTGGGTATCTTGAGACAATGCTACAATTGTCTCATGTACACAGACAACCCTCTCCTCCTCCCAACAAACACAAATACATGTGAGGGATGCAACTATATAGCCAAACTGGAGGCTGAACTCTCTCAACTCAGGGCTGGCATGACCAGACAGGAGGAGATGGTAACCACACACACAACAAACCCAGTCCCACATAGACCTACCACAACTGCAAACCAAACACATAAAAACACAAAGACATACTCGGAGGCTCTAATAAAAAACTTACCAAAACAACAGAGGCTCCCAAAGCAGACATCCAAAATCCACCACCTCAAAACAAAACACATGCAACACATACTTCAATAAATCAGTGTGTCAATCAATCACAGCCCTTAAGGCCAAACACCATGCCTGATACACTAGTAATAGGTGACTCTATAGTCAGACATACTGATGTCCTGCTTACCAGGATGAACATGGAGAGGGTGACTGTGAGCTGCTTATCGGGAGCTAGGATCCGCCACATAACACACACACACTCAGGTCACTTCCAAGCAAGTACAAATATGACTCTGTCGTTGTTCATGCTGGCGTGAATGACCTGAGACGTACCTCCCTGGACTACATGAAAAGAGACATAGAGGAGCTCTCTGATTATGTAGCCCAGGCTGGTATGACCCTGACCCTGAGCAGCATATTGCCCTCACCAAGAATGATGCCACAATACAAAGACAAGATGATCAGCTTTAATAATTGGCTCAAGTACTGGTGTCATTCAAAGAGAATCCAATGTCTGTCTGCTTGGGATGACATGTTGGGCAAGCCACGCTGCTTCACAAGGGACGGCTTGCACCTGTCACCACTGGGCTTCCGGATATTGGCTAAGGCTCTTGCCACCCCCATATTGCCTTTTTTAGGCAAGGCTCAAAAGACAAACCCACCTCCTTAGAAAACAAAAATGGAAAAAAAACTAAGGGTAATGCTGCTCAATGCCAGAAGTCTAAACCTCAAGATGCAGGCACTCGATGCACTCCTCAGTATGGAGAACATCGACGTCTGTGCAGTAACTGAAACCTGGTTCAAGGCTCCTGAGAGCACCCCAGTGCTACCAGGCTATAGCTCGTATCATGCTTTTTGGCCCCAAAACCCGAACCACAAAGGGGGGGGGGGAGTGTCCATATTCATCAAGGACACCCGCACCTCCAGGTTAGTAGCAACACATGAAGCATTGGAGGCCATACAGGTGCAACTAACCATAGGCAAAACTGGTATACAACTGGTAGCATGTTACAGACCACCCTCCCAATCTCAGGAACCCCACTCAGCCTTCCTGAAGACATTGGAGGATATGAATGTATCACAAAATACCATCATACTGGGAGACTTCAACTACCCTAACATAGATTGGGTACATTATTCTAGCCCTAACACCCTAGCCCAAAAGTTCCTGGAATTCATAAATTCAAATGCATTGGAACAACTAGTCACCTCTCCCATTAGGGGAGATAATATACTAGACCTGATCATCACAAACATGGGGACAAAATGCTCCACACTGGAGGTATACCCCTCACTATGAGATCTGACCACAAACTAATCACCCTGGATATACATATCCCACCTCCATCCCCAGCACAAAAGACCACAGTGAAAAACTTCTCAAAAGCAGACTTCACTCTTCTTAAGACTGAGATGGTATCCTTTAAGCCCATTGGGCCAGTGGATACCACATCCCACAATGCTGAATCCTTCACAAATGCTTTCTATGGACATCTCCAAGAATGCATGGATCATGCAATCCAAAATAAATCCAAGACCCTGTCCACCAAAGGCAAACGTCCTGTCTGGTGGACCTCAGCCATTAACAAATTATATAACAAAAGAAGGAAGCTACTGCATGACAGAGCAAAATCCCATAAAGGGAAGACATCTCTGATCAACACTAGCAGAAAACTACGTTGTCTCATAAAAACATCCAAGGCCAACTTTGAGAGAAAAATCGCTAAGGACACTAAAGATAACCACAAAGCCTTCTTCAGCTATGTTAGAAACCTGGGTGGAAACCCTCAGATATGCTCAGAGTTAGTTCACAACAACAAAAATTACACTGAACCCATAGATATTGCCAACATTCTGGATGACAGGTTCAGTGCAAATTTCTCCCCTCCCTTGCCCCCAAAAGAAGAAATACTTATCCCAGCTGAATGTAATCTCCCTGTCATCTCAGATGTCCAGGTGAGAGCTGCCCTCAGCAAAGCTAAAAACACAGCATCAATGGGACCTGACGGTATCCCGGGTTGCGTGCTATGTGAACTCCAAGAGGAGCTAAACCCGCACATAAAAATGCTATTTAACCTTAGCCTTACTACAGGATATGTACCTGAACACTGACGTATAGCAACAGTGGTCCCACTCCACAAAGGGGTACCTCTACAGACCCTGGGAACTACCGTCCCATAAGCTTAACCAGCCTGGTCTGCAAAGCTATGGAAGGAATTATTATGGAACTCATAAACAGAGACATTGGGGACCTACAGACACTTGATCCCACCCAGTTCAGCTTTGTAAAGGGCTGATCCTGCCTTTTGAACGTGGTTGACTTTTTTTGAAACAGTCACTAGAGCCATTGATGAAGGCAAAGCAGTCCATACAGCCTACCTGGACTTGGCTAAGGCCTTCGACACAATACCCCACTCAGACATGATAGATAAGCTCAACAGCTTAAATGTAAACCCTTATGTCACTAGATGGGTTGCAAACTGGCAAAAGGACAGAACCCATAAAGTTAAAATCGCTGGAGCAATGTCAGGCTCAAAGCCAGTCACAAGTGGTGTCCCACAGGGATCTGTCCTGGGACCCCTCTTGTTCGGCATTTATTTCTCAGATGTTAAAGCAAACATGGGAGGGTTGTGGCTGACAAAGTTTGCAGATGACTGCAAACTAGGCACCATAGTCGATACACCAGCAGACACATACATCCTACAAAAAGGCCTCACAGAAATGGACAACTGGTGCCGGAGTCATGGCCTTAAACTAAATGCCAAAAAATGTATAGTCATCCCCTTTGGGAAAAAAACAAACAGCAACCCACTGAGTATGGAAAAAGTAATCAGAGACCTAGGGACCCAAGTTGACAGCGACCTCTCATTTGACACCCACATTGCCAAAATGGTTAGAAAGACATTCTACCTTGCACACCTTATCATGAAGGGATTCACATCCAGATCCAAGGATGTCATTGTACCCCTATACTCCTCCCTCATCAGACCCATGATTGAGTACAATGCCCCATTTGGTATGTACCTCACCCGGCATTTGCAACAGCTGGAGAGACCACAAAAGTACTTCACCAAGAGGATCAAGGGTCTCCAACATATGTCTTATTCTACCAGACTAAAGAAACTCCAGCTCTATTCAGTAGCATACCGCCTGCTCAGAGGTGATCTGTGCCTGATGTACAAGGCCATGTCCAATCAGGAACTGATGGACATGCTCCACCTCAAAAAATCCAAATCCATCAGAACCACGAGAGCTAAAGACTTAAACCTCGGCACAAGTATGAATAGGACATGCTGGAGGGATAGATTCATAACCCAGAGGTGTCCCATGCTCTGGAACAGAATCCCAGTTCATGTTAGGCAGAGCCCCTCACTAACTCTCTTCAAGAGAAATCTTGATGAGTGGATAGAAGATCGTAAGTTTACCCCAGGGGTCACCTCTGTGTCACTACTAGACAGAGGCACAGTATTCTAAATCTATTCTGTACATTTTTGTACCATTTCATGGGGTGGCGAAAGCCACATCACTATGGCTAGGCTTACAAATGCCCCAGGGCAGATAGCCTAGTACTAAACTATGAAACTATTAAACTGGGGTGGTTGTAGGAAGACCGTAGTAACATCTAGTGTATTTTTATAGAGTACAGCTACCCCACCACCCTTCCTAGTAGTACGATTTAATCTACGTATGTTGTACCCTGGGGGTATTACCTCATTGTTACAGTACACCTACCCCACCACCCTTCCTAGTAGTATGATCTAATCTAATTATGTTATACCCTGGGGGCATTACCTTATCATTACAGTACACCTACCCCACACCCTTCCTAGTAGTACAATCTAATCTAAGTATGTCATACCCTGGTGGTATTAACTCATTGTTACAGTGCACCTACCCCACCAATCTTCCTAGTAGTATGATCTAATTTAAGTATGTCATACCCTGGAGGTATTGCCTCATTGTTACAGTAAACCTACCACACCACCCTTCCTAGTAGTACAATCTAATCTAAGTATGTTGTACCCTGGGGGTATTACCTCATTGTTACAGTACACCTACCCCACCACCCTTCCTAGTAGTATGATCTAATCTAAGTATGTTGTACCCTGGTGGTATTACCTCATTGGTACAGTACAGCTACCCCAAAACCTTTCTTAGTAGTACAATCTAATCTAAGTATGTCGTACCCTGGGGGTATTACCTCATTGATACAGTACAGCTACCCCACCACCCTTCCTAGTAGTATGATCTAATCTAAGTATGTTGTACCCTGGTGGTATTACCTCATTGTTAAAGTACAGCTACCCCACCATCCTTCCTAGTAGTATGATCTAATCTAAGTATGTTAGACCCTGGTGGTATTACCTCATTGTTACAGTACACCTTCACCACCACCCTTCCTAGTAGTATGATCTAAGCTAAGTATGTCATCCACTGATGGTATTACCTTGTTGCTACAGTACACCTACCCCACCACCCTTCCTAGTAGTACGATCTAATCTAAGTGTGTCATACCCTGGTGGTATTACCTCATTGTTACAGTACACCTTCACCACCACCCTTCCTTGTAGTACGATCTAATCTAAGTATGTGGTACCCTGGTGGTATTACCTTATTGTTACAGTACAGCTACCCCACCACCCTTCCTAGTAGTACGATCTAATCTAAGTATGTCATATCCTGGTGGTATTACCTCATTGTTACAGTACACCTTCCCCACCACCCTTCCTTGTAGTACGATCTAATCTAAGTATGTGGTACCCTGGTGGTATTACCTTATTGTTACAGTACAGCTACCCCACCACCCTTCCTAGTAGTATGATCTAATCTAAGTATGTCATACCCTGGTGGTATTACCTCATTGTTACAGTACACCTTCCCCACCACCCTTCCTTGTAGTACGATCTAATCTAAGTATGTGGTACCCTGGTGGTATTACCTTATTGTTACAGTACAGCTACCCCACCACCCTTCCTAGTAGTATGATCTAATCTAAGTATGTCATACCCTGGTCGTATTACCTCATTGTTACAGTACACCTACCCCACCACCCTTCCTATTAGTATAATCTAATCAAATTATGTTGTAACCTGGTGGTATTACCTCATTGTTACAGTACACCTACCCCACCACCCTTCCTAGTAGTACAATATAATCTAAGTATGTTATACTCTGGTGCTATTACCTCATTGTTACAGTACACCTGCACCACCACCCTTCCTAGTAGTATGATCCAATATTAGTATGTCATACCCTGGGGGTATTATCTCATTGTTACAGTACAGCTACCCCATCACCCTTCCTAGTAGTACGATCTAATCTAAGTATGTCGTACCCTGGGGGTATTACCTCATTGTTACAGTACACCTACCCCACTACCCTTCCTAGTAGTACATTCTAATCTAAGTATGTCGTACCCTGGGGGTATTACCTCATTGTTACAATACACCTACCCCACTACCCTTCCTAGTAGTACATTCTAATCTAAGTATGTTGTACCCTGGGGGTATTACCTCATTGTTACAGTACACCTACCCCACCACCCTTCTGAGTAGTACAATCTAATCTAAGTATGTTGTACCCTGGGGGTATTACCTCGTTGTCTTTAGTTACCGGTTTTAGCCAGGTCACCATAAGACATAATACATCGGGGGAATAAACTGTTAAGAGGGCATGCAGATTATGGACCTTATTGTTTATGCTTCTGACATTTAGTTGGCGGGTCAGGAGAGAATTAGGGGGCCTATTAGCCAGTGTTATGCTAGAAGGAATATTAGTTTGGGAACTGAAATCAACAGGTGGGGATTGGCCAGAGTTTGGGTTGATGTCTCCATCCATTGCCAGACTGTAATGTTAGCTAATTAGGAGTTTCATAATTTTGGTTATAAATTTTTGGTAATGTTTAGTTTTGGTGCTGATATACCTGGGTCTAATCGGGTGTTAGTTTTTAGGAATGGTGGGGTCAGGTATGTAGGTACTTATGAAGTGATCAGTATTGTTTGATATTGATGTAATGGTAGCTTGGGATTTTGGGTAGTGGACACCTAGGTAGGGCTGATTTTCATAGGCGCTGAGGAGTTATGGAATGAGTAATAGAGGTAACAGAGAAAATAGTAGCAGTATTTTGAGGGGTAACATAGTGCCTGGCTGGGGCATTATGTTGGAACTGTATTTGGAGCAGGAGTAAATTAAGAAGACTAAGTAGATTAGTGGCAGGTAAGGGAGTGGTTTAATCTAGGAGGTTATCTTTGATAGGTTATAGTGGAGGGGGTGTGGTTTGTGCTGTTTTATCCTTATCCATTCCTTAGTGACTTTCTCAAAGAAATCTACCAGATTCAGTAGTCATGACCTGATTTTAACAAAGCTGAATTGAGTCAGGTCCAGTGTCTGTAGATTTCATATGTCATTATTTATCAGGTCCATGAGTAACCTTTCCATGCTCTTAATATAAGACGAGTCAAACTTATAGGTCTGTATTTTCTTGGATCAGTGGATGCTCTCCCTTTATGCAGAGGGAATTCTGTTGCAGATACTAATGGGCCTGATAAGCCCTTATTTAAGCTGTTTAAAAGGCAACCAGGTATGTCATCAGGCCCCATTGAATCTGTGTTTTTTGTTTTAAAGACTGCAGTGGCAACCTGTTCTTTGATGATAATTGGCAGGGAGTGGTGGAGGGTATCTTTTGGGGAGAAATGGGGGTGATGGGGATGTGAAAACTTTAAATATATTTGTCGGCCAACAGATTAGCTATATCTTCTGGCTGAGTATAAATGATGCCACCTACAACTAATTCCACACATTGTTGGATGTTGTCCTTAAGATTGTAGATATAACTAAAAAATGCCTTGTGGCTATACTTTTTGAAGGCTAGTTTTACCTCAATGTCAGCTTTCAGAGACTTGATTGGTTCTCTGACTCACTTGTTTAGACTATTGAGGGACTATTTGCTGTGCTGTGCACATTCCCTCTTACTTCTTGACATAATTTTCTTTCTGTTTTGTGCAGAACTCAATACCAGTGGTCTACCAAGGTGGCTTGTTTTTGTAGTTTGACCTGGGTTTATATTGGTCTGGTACTGCCATTTCTATGCAGTTATTTATATGGTCATACAGGCCTTTGCATACACCTCTGCATAAATTTCTGTGCTTTCTCAATTTGAGGGACCTTGAAATCTAGCTATAACATCCATTAATAGGGGGTCATTTTTAGGGGTAATTTTATTTAGAGAAGTCCTTAAAGTTTTTGGGGTTAGCTGGTGTGACTAGTTTTACCTTTATTTTTAACAGAGCCTGCTTTGTGATTTGATCTTACCAGTGAGGACATTACACAGAGGGTATGCATCACTCCCTCATATTTGTGAGTACCAGATCTAAGATATTTGCTCCTCTAGAGGGAGGGCAGACAAGCTGCTCCAGGGCATTTAAGTTTACAAAATTAAGAAATCTTTGGGCTTACATGCTAGTGGTCTTGTATGCCTTCCAATCAATGGAGGGGTAGTTAAAATCACCCATGAGTATAGTATTGGGTTGGATGGTGAGTGACTATAGCAACTTCAGGTATGATGTATGAGTTTCCTGACTCATGCTGGGGGACCTGTAGCTAGCAGGAATATGGTAATGGATTTTCCCATGGTTATTTGGACATGGAGTAGCTCAAACATGCCATATTGTTTGACCAGCTTTAAAGTGTGCTTATCTTTTATATAGGTGGCTACACCAATGCCTTTTGCTCTTTCATGTTGAGTAGGTGGTCAGAATATATGAAAGACATTAAAGCCATGCACAATTGGAGAGCTGTCCATGGCTTTGAGCCAAATTTCAGTAATTGCACAGATGTCAGCATTCTTTAGCATAAAAAGAGCTTCCAAGGAGTGCAGTTTCTGTTTCAGACCCCTAGCACTGAGGAGTATCACAGTACCACCTTTAGCTTGTCCTGAGTAACTTTTGCTATGTTGGGAAGTTTGTCTGTTTGGAAATGCCTAAAAAGGCACTATAAGGATAGACAATATTTTGGCCAATTCCTGAAAATCTAGAGATGACAGGTGAGGACCATCCCTGCAAAACAGCATGGTCTGTTAACCATGTTCTGTCAGGCTAAGTATTGGACTCCTTTGGAATGACACCAGTAGCTAAAACAATTGTTAAAGTTGGTAATTTTCTGCTGGTATTGTGGCATCATCCTTGGAAACAGGAGAATGCTGCTCAGTTCTAGGCTCATACCTGCCTTTGAAACATATTCTGATAGCTGAATCATGTCTCTCCTCATATAGTCAGGCCATTCACACCAACATGGACAATGGCAGAGTCATATTTGTACTTGTTGTCGAGTGACCTGAGTGCGTGCATTATGTGGCAGATCCTGGCACCCGACAGGCAGCTGACCGTAACTTTCTCCTTTTTTAGCCTGGTGAGTGGAACATCAGTGTGCCTGACTATAGAGTCACCTATGACTAGAGTGTTGGGTACGTTGTTATGCCTTATCGGCTGTGTTTGAGTGGCACACTGAGTTTGTGGGCTATGTGTCATTTGGGTTGTGTTGGGGGTTGCTTGCATTTCTGCTTTGGAGGTCCCTGTTGCTTGGGCAGATTTTTCTTGAGAGCCTCCTTGAATGTAGGTGTGTATTTTGTGTTTCTATGTGTATGTTTTGGTGGTGTAGGTTTTAAGGGACTATGTGATGAGTGTGGTGTAGTGCAAGTGTTTACCCTCTCCTCTTGACAGTCTAGTCCAGTCTTGGGTGAAGAGAGCTTTGCTTCCAGTTTGGCTATATAAGTGCATCTCTCACAGGTGATAGTGTTGGGTGATAGGAGGAAAGGGTTGTCTGTGTACATGAGGCAATTACTGCATTGCCCCAAGATGCCCAGATTCATCAGGTAGAAAGGAGAAAACACTGGGAGCTCACCCTTAGACATGCCTGGATAGCTGCTTATTTATCAAGTACTACAATCTGTTTTCCTCTAAACAAGTGAGGAAAGTTGAGTGCAGTAGTAATTTGTAGCTTATTTAGTGCTTACAATGAGTTCTGAATAAGTGCTGAGCTCAAAGAAACAGATTTGAGTGCTAAAACTAAAAAACTGGCCAGTTCTAAGGGAAAATTTGAAGAGCAGACTTTATGGCGCCAGAAATAGTGTAACCCTAGCTAAATGGCGGGGACTCAGAAGCATACAAACAGTCCTGGATACAGCAAATCTGTATCTGGACTACACTACTTACAGGAAAGGCAGGAAACAAGCTTAGAAATGTTTTTTTTTTTTTTTTTTTGACAGAACATAATGTTAACCTTCTTCTTATTCAGTCTGGTAAGAGGGACATTAGTGTTTCTCACAATGGAATCTCCTATGACCAGAATATTGGATTGCAAACAATTCATTCAGATGGGAAATAATTTTTTGAAAAGAGGTTATAACAAAAATGAGAAAAAATCCTGCACAGAGGAAATACTTCATAATGTAGATTCCATAGGTAGAGCTTTTGTTGGAGCCACAAATAATAGATGGCATGTATCTAATGGAACAAAAAGAGATCAAATAGGATGCAAATGGTGTTAATGTACAATAGACACACACAAGCAATACTGAACGTTATAACAAAACACTGGCACATGTTGACATATAATGAGGACTTAAAGAACCTTTTACTTGACAGACCTATGCTTAGTTATAAAAATGCCATGAACTTGAAACATCATTTATGTTGTAAAGAACATAATACAATTGCTAAGGAAACTAAATATATGAATTTCGGTATTTTAGAATATAGTTTTTGTGTGTTTTACAAATATATAACTAATGATGTGTAATTTGTTCATACCATGACCCTAAGGAGTTATCAGGTTAAGTGTTTTGCTATGTGTACAGGATGTAAATCATTTTCTGTCGGCAAGACAAATTGCAAGTTAAAGGATAGGATCTGTTCACATTTATCTAAAATTAGAAGGTGAGCAGAACAGAATGCTTTATCTAAACATATTGTGGAAAAAGGTTTGAATCATGTTTTCAAGTTACTGGTTTTGGAAACTGTAACTTTAAATATTTGCAGGGGAGGAGATATACAAAATAAAACTGAGAAGAACTGAACAGAATTAAACTGGATAAATTTTTTGCGGGCAGATCATGAAATGGGTCTTAATAATGTTGTGAACATAAATTGTATTTTGAAGGTACAATGTTTGCAACAGAGTTTTTATACTTTTAAATTTTATATATTTTGTATTTTACGGTGCATCTTTTATGTGCAATACTGTGTGTTTAAGGCTTTGATGCTAATGTTAAATGTCATCTTATGTTCACATATTTAAATGCCGCTTGTTTTTTAAAATAGTTGAGAAAGCATTGCAAAAGCTTATATTCATAGGTTCATAGGTAGGTACTAGGCTGTTGGCCCCAGGGCCTATATAAGCCTAGCCAAAAAGGTACCCTGGCTTTCGCCACCCAAGAAAATTATTATGTGAACTTTGTGGAATAAACCTCTTTCTGTTGTATCCAGCACAGGTCTTTTTTGGAAGATGTGTTTAAATATCACTCAAGAAACAAACAAACCAATGAAAAAACATAGGAAATGTGCAGCCTGGGTAATTTAAATGTCTATCTGCAACACAGAACAAAAACCAGGCCAAGCAGATTTCCTAAAATTGAAAACAAAATAGAGTAGGTAAAACAGAAAGTAGCTCTGTCGGTTTAAGCAACTTACAGAAAAAAAATAGATGTGCTTTCCTCACCCAGCAGCTTTAGTCCAGTTTTTAGTGTGTTGGCTATTCTTTTTAATGTAATATAAGACTTTGCTTGACCTCTGCTTTTACCATCAAACACATAACAATAAACTGCTACACTAAAGACTAAGGAAAACTGTCTCACAGTGACCATCTAGGAACTGTTAACCTGTTTCTGTAATTCATCAGGGCCTGTAACACTTCTTTGATCTGTAATCCTTAAGTATTTTTTCAAATTTTGCTTACATCTGTCATTCTCTTTGAAAATCAACAACCCTCATTTCTCTACACAAGAGCAGAGATTGTGACTTTTCATCAGTGTACAGGCCCAGTCCCCTGTGTTAAATTATGTTTGGCATAATGGTAAAGGTCTTCATCTTCTAAACACAGAATTCAGGGTTCGATTCTCACCTCAGGTTATTGGCTAGGCATAAAATGGCCTTTTAGGGCAGTTAGTCTAGTATTCACCTATGAACCTATAGCACTCATCTCTGGTCAGCTCATGGAATGCCTGATTCATATGACGTTACTATTAATATTCATCATGAGGCTAGGAAGGGCACTGATATCCTGACAGCCTTCATGTCTCTCACTAATGTCATGTGCAGTCCATTTCTGTTTTTCCTATTTTCCACCCATGTACATTTCTAAGGAATGTGAACAGCTGGTCCTTTGGTGGTATCCCCTGCCGCACACTTTTTATTACATCATTCTCCGCATGCATGTATGTGTCACATGTGTGTTTATTTATACTATTAAATGATTTGTAAAGACTCATGAGGAGTCTGAGCTTAATGCCCATGCCTGGAGATGGTACCATTATTAGCATATATGAAAATGAGGGGATCAATATGTGGCACAGATCCCACTGGAGAGAGCATGACATGACCTCAGGTGTGAGGAGCTAGTCACTGCTATTGTGGTAGCATGTTAGACTGCATTGCAGGAGATGGTTGGAGCAGCAGCTTTTTACTAACACACAAAAGTGTTGTTAATGACATTTAGTCTACAGCTGCACCAGAGTAGTAGCTCAGTCAAGCACTGCTGAACAACACAGCAGTGTAGTAACAAGGCTGAACAATACAGTGGTGTATAACAAGGCCGAACAACACAGTAGTGTAGAACAAAGTTGAACAATACATCCATGAAGGACAAGGCTGAACAATACAGTGGTGTATGACAAGGCTGAACACAACAGCAGTGTAGAACAAAGTTGAACAATACCGCAATGTATAATAGGGCTGAACAACACAGCAGTGCAGAACAAGGCTTAACAATACAGTGGTGTACAACAAGGCTGAAAAACACAGTAGTGTATAACAAAGCTGAACTCAGCAGTGTATGACAAGGCTGAACAAAACATCCATGTAGAACAAGGCTGAACAACACATCAGTGTACAACAAGACTGAATAATGCAGCAGTATATAATAAGGCAGCATAATGCATTTTGTAAAAAGATATCTGTTAGTACATATTTTTGTCTTTAACTTATGAGAGTTATGACCAGCCTATACACAGCTACATTTTTGATAATGGACTCTGCTCCGGGGGGGGGGGGTCATTTGAAAAGCTGCTCATTATGTGGAGTACTGTATCTACAAAACAATGTAGGAACACATAGTATGACTTATCCCATTATATAGTAGTCTTTATGAATCATTGCTGGATTTGATATGCCATTCTACTGCATACCAGACCTATAGTTTAGGGTAATATCTCAGTGACTCTCAACCATGTTTTCCTTATATTGTAAGTACATTGCGCTTGTAAAGGGACTCATAGTTTAATCCATCTACCTGGTAAAATCAAGATAAAATAAAAATAACTAAAGATGCCTGCAACAGAAAGCAGTAGCATTTAATTTCTGATGTGTTCATTTTATTCAGCTATTCCATTACCTGCACAATATTCACTTTATAACAAATGTGAATGAGGAAATATTTTTTAATGTTGATGGATATGTACCAGCTGCGTATTTGATTCAAAACTTTCAAGTAATGAAAGCTGGATCAGTTAATCGTGCAGCTGTTGGTGTATATAATCCAAAACTTCCTATTAACATGAGTTTATCTCTCAAGGATGCCCAAATTGCATGGAATGGAGGTCAAAAACAGGTTAGAATTTTTTCTCTAATTATATTACTTTTTATACTCTTTATTTTCACATAATCTTTCATTTACTGATGTTAATGCACCCTTACTGGTTTCTATGAATTAACTGATATTTTTGTAATGCACTTGTGCTTAATACAGCTTTCATTAGGTGTGGTAGGCATTATAGCTGACATGTATACTTTATTGCAGTGAAGATTGAGGAATAGGTTTCCAAAGATATTTCTAAATGTATAATTCTTGTGCATATTCTTATTCTGTTTGTGAATGTAATGTTGATACTGGCATTTTGTCTCTTACATATAGATTAATAAGTCAGGTTGCCATTACTTACCACCCATTGATTAATACAGGATTACTTGTGTAAAGGTTGTTTGAGAATAATTGCTCAAGGTACCAGTTACTTGTATAATTTCTTTGCTGTACAAAGGACCTACGTCTTACTACTTAAAGGACAACTACGGTAAACCACATATGATTTCTTCTTGAGTATGTTTTTCCCCCTTCCTAATGATCCCATCACTGTAAAATGTTATTAGTGCACAAGAAAACATTTATTTTCTCTGTTTTTGCCTTTAGTAATGAGCTTTTATCGGTACAACATGCCATTTTAAAAGAAAACTTACTCTCACGCCTGCTTGATTCTCAGACGAGTTGCCAATCATTCAGAGTGAAGTTTTCCATTGAATTAATTTGAACATGCCCACCTCTTCTGTTTTTGCCCAGTAAATACCCACTCGATAACTATTCATGCTCTCCTTAGCATTTGCATTCAATTTCACCCTTCTTTGTACAAAAGAACACCCTTGGCAACAAGCAGGAACTCCTTTTTCTTTTATATGTTGCTGCACATCTTTGTTTTCATAATGGATCATACTGTTGCTACCGACTTTGTAGAGATTCAAAATCTCATACTGCAAGAGCTGCCTTTTTTTGGGAGAATTACTAAAAAGAGCAATCATTAGCTCTCTGACTGTTTCTGGTTTGTGCTGCCTTCCTTTTCTGGATGAGTTTACAGACTACTGTACTGTAATAATGTTCAAGCTATTGTCAGGGTGATCTGAGCTTCGGTGTTGCAGATCACTTGTGCTTCAGTGAAGAAGTCTATTTCGTCTTGTGTTTGATTTGGAAACTGTAAATAGATGTAGTTTTTTTCCATTGGTGGTAAAAATTGATTGAAGCGTTCAATCTTTTGAGTGTGTGTGTGTGTGTGTGTGTGTGTGTGTGTGTGTGTGTGTGTGTGTGTGTGTGTGTGTGTGTGTGTGTGTGTGTGTGTGTGTGTGTGTGTGTGTGTGTGTGTGTGTGTGTGTGTGTGTGTGTGTGTGTGTCTGTTTATGTGCACATTTAGAGGAACAGACTACGAGATTATAATTAACAATATCAGGCAACTCACATTATTGTGTTTAGGTTAGCACTGGTCACAACCTGAGAATTATATAACTGAGCGCTAATTAGCATATGTGAATCAATAGACAGAAATCAATGAATTTGCAAAAAGTGCATTCAAGGTTGGCACATTTATTAAATTAAATAGATGGACATCAAAATAATGATATTTTGTTCAATATAAGCTGAAAAAAGTAATTCATTCTGATAGAAAAAAGTTGACCAGTATATCAAGGGGGGTAGTGCTGTATTAGAGAGGTCTGCCATGCCACAGCGACAGATGACATGTGCTGTTGATGCATTGAGGTGTGATGTGGTCTTTAACAATAATTGTATGAAAGTGTAAACAGGATGGTTTGGAGTGTCTGTGTCTTCACATCTTTGAGTCTTTTTCAATACTGACTGTGAAATTTTAGCAGAAACGTTTGCCCTTTTCGGTTATGGGACATTAAGTTTGCTTTGTTTTCAGTTAGTGTCTATTAGTTTATCTGAGAGATAAGTTGGCATCATAGATCCTGTACAGTTTTCCACAGACTGCTGTAGGGTTTTATCTGATGACATTTTTCCTGTGAGATGCTAAACTCTCTTCTAGTTGTTTCATGTTGAATACGTAGTGGAACAGATGCTAAAACATTTCTTTCTGCAAAGCAAAGGGGCTTCTCGGGTGGTATGCCCAAAACGTCTGTTATATAAGCAAAAGTGGAAAAAGTTACATACAGATACTTATGTGCAAAACAGTAGTTATAAACTTCCAACAAGCTCACTAGAACTTTTTTACTTTGTCCACCTCAAAGTCTTGTAATCTGTAAAGTATTAGTTGGATACTTCTTTGTGATAAATGAGACGTTATACGTTACTTTTTTCTCTAACAAACCAGGCTTCCTGGGTTATAAAAGGATGCCTGACTGATACAGCTTCCAGTGAAAGCTGATGAAGAACCATCTCAGTCTGTAGTGCAGCCCTTTGTTTTATCATGGCAGATTCAGACATCATTCTGTTCTTTTTAACTATGTTAACATTGCTTGAATGATATTATGTTGTGATAGTACATGAATTTTAAACATAGTCAGGAGTATGCTTATGGTTATATTTCATTAGTTTCATGTAACTTTATCATATATTACTGCTTACCACATCATACGAGAGAATTTTGTTAACTGCACGTTATGTTTGCATCTGGTAAACATTCTGCCATGCTTTTCTATAATGTCTACTCTTTTTTTGTGTGGACAGAAGGCACAGCAGACAACTACATCACTGCCATGTACAACTGGAAGAAATGCTTTGTGAGAGTCAGCAGTTGTGGAATTTGTTGGTTTCTGTCTGTACGACAGTTTCGACCGATCTGTTTCTTGTCAAAATAGCTAAGCTGCTTTTATCATTAATAATGAAAAACTAAAATATTGAAGACTTCCATACATTATATATATGCAACTGTTTATAGCTCCTAGTTAGTTACTAGGTATGGAGTCCATGAGACCATTAAGCAGTCTAATCCTAATTCCCAATTTTCCCCAGTTGCCCCAAAGCACTGCCTTAAATGACTTGCTCAAGGTCACTTGAAAGTGAATGTGAAAGATTCAAATATCGTCCATCCTTGGCACCAGGAACCAGCTTATTAATAAATCAGACCTTTAGTCATCTGCACACACACACACACACACACACACACACACGCACACACACACACACACACACACACACACACACACACACACGCACACACACACACACACACACACACACACACATGAATGCACACACACACACACACACACACACACACACACACACACACACACGCACGCACACACACACACACACACACACACACACACACACACACACACACACACACACACACACACACACACACACACACACACACACACACACACACACACACACACACACACACACACACACACACACACACACACACACACACACACACATGCACACACACACACACACACACACACACACACACACACACACACACACGCACACACACACACACACACACACACACACACACACTCACACATTTTCTTTGGCCCACTGTGTTGTTACATGAACCAAAATGATCAATAAAAACTCTTTCACTATCTGAAGTACTGAAGCAGTTTAAAACTGTGCCAGATATTTGTCCCTCTTATGAAACAGCAGTCTGTAACACGGTATCATTCATTATACTCTGCTGAGGTGCCTATATTTATTTAATTAGTTGTCATTTGTTAACTGGGTTAGTCCAACTCAGCCAATGGCTCATTTTCAGTGGAGACCTGAGGAAAAAAGCTCCAGGCAGTTTTTGCAAAGTTACAAAAAAGAAAAACACCTGACAATGATGTTTTAAGCAAACATTCCAATAACGTGCTTTACATTAGAACATTAGAAATATACAAAAGGCCTGAGAGTGAAGTTTACATAAACATTACAATAATGTGTATACCATGCAGTACAGAAGTCAGAATTGTTTTAATCAACAAAAAGAGAAAGAGATACAAAGCATTGAGGACACTTGCAATAGGTGGGTGTTCAAAGTGTGAGAGGTACCTAAGGTGGTAAGGTGGGATTTAAGTGGGATAATTGCAGTAACAGATGTTGGCATTTAGAAGAAAAGTTTTAAGCTTAGATTTAAAGAGATTTATGTTAGAAATTATTCAGATGTTAAGGGGGAGTTTGTTCCAGCATGGGAAAAACTATATTTGTAAAGGAAATTGCACAACAAGTCTCCGTGAGGTCCCCAAGGAGTCCAACAGTCAAACAGTAATGATATGACAAGATGAAACACTGTGAGACTCACCACCAGGATCATAAAGTACCACACTTTTATTGTAAAATGAATAGGTAAGCGCTTTCACGTACAAAAGTACGCTTCATCAGATCTAATACACAATAGTGATTCAGTCGCTTTTATATAAAACATCAAATATAATTAATCAATTATTCAATCAATTATTCAATCAATTTATTCAATTTTTAAAAGTTTTTAAAAGGGCAATGTCAACATCCCCAGACTCATACAGTGAGGTATGGAGAAAACTGGATTGGATTTTTAGGCTGGGGGCACATTTACCCCCAGGCCTTAATCATAGTATATCCCTGAAACCAGTTTTGGATGCTAGGGTTTATAAATAATGACTCGGATACACTACATTACATAGGGCTATAGATATATGTTATGTATTATTTATGATTATATACATTTTCTATATAATTTGTCATTATACATATAATTTGATATGTCATTTTAGCATACAAATAGATCATTTAGTATCAATTCAAGCATGATAGCAATGAGTATGTATTGTGATGTCATGTAATTTTACATATTCCCATTTTTCATGGTCAATATATTTTGCATTGTATATTTATATGAAGCCATATACATTTTCTATATATATATATATATATATATATATATATATATATATATATATATATATATATATATTTTTCATAATATCATTTTACATACATATACATATTTTATATTGTTGAAACTAGGGCGCATAGGTAAATGTGTTTTATAGTTGATAATTCAAAGTGTTAGGCACATTATGTAGAAATGTTAAGGTCTTTAAGTCAATATATGTGGATCTATACATTTTCTCCATAGCTCAATGTATGAGCCTGGGGATGCTGACATTGCCCTTTTAAAAACTTTTAAAAATTAAATAAATTGATTGAATAATCAACTGGTGGTGAGTCTCGCAATGTTTCATCTTGTCATATTTGTAAAGGAGTTTACCAATGTTTTTGTTTGGTTTATAGGTATCCAGAAGGAGCTGGTCAGAGCTACAGAAAGTTCTGGGAGGGGTATAATGTGATATTAGTGAGGATAGGGCAGGACATGAAAGGGGTTTTAAGAGTAGAGTATGAGTCATTTGCAGCTGAGAGTGAAGCAGGTGCTGGGAAGTCAAGCCACTGGAGTTGTTTTAGTGCATGACAGGGATGAGATCTATGGGGTTGGTTACTAGCAAATCTTCCAACACTATAGTATGATTGAGAGAGTTTAGTCAGAAGGGTAGACTGTAGATTGAAAAGATGGGAGAGACATATAAAGTAGACACAGAGGGAGGAAGGTGTGAGCTAATTTCTGCCTAGTGTCAGGGGCTAGGTATTTTTTATGCCTGCAGAGTAGGTCAAGTTTTTAATTGGTCTTTTTGATACAGTGCTGAATATGGCTATCAAAGTTTAACTGGTCAGGGTTAATTTATTTATTTAACATTTGTTAACTGGGTAAGTCTGACTTGGAACAAAGCCAATTTTCAGCGGAGGCCCGGGGAGGAATGCTCCAGATACATGTCTTTGTAATGTAGGAGGAAACCGGAGGACCCAGAGGAAACCCACACAAATGCAGGGAGGACATGCAGACTCCACACAGAAGGCACCCCAGCTGAGAATCAAACTGGAGAACCTCTTGCTGTGAGTTACAATGCTACCACTGCACCACTGTGCCATCCAGTTAATGACACCAAGAGTTTAGTATGTGGGTCAGGTTGCATGATGGTATTGTCAAGACAAGAAATGGTGATGGTCGTTTTGACGTTAGAGAGGGTTTTTTAAAAAAAAGAGTATCAGCTTTGTTTTTTTTTGGGATTTAGAATTAGTTGGTTGTCAGCCATTTTTCTACAGATAAGAAGCTATGTTGAGTAGTAGAGAGGAGGTTAGAGAAACTGTCAGAACAGATAATAAGGGTAGAGCCGTTTGCATATTGTGTCAGGGAGGATGCTATACAGGAAGTATGTAGTTGGTTTGTGAAAATATTAAAGAGTAGAGAGCCAAGAATTGAGCCTAGAGGCACCCCAGTTTGGATTGGTAAGTAAGGGGAGCAGGTAGCCTGCCATCTTACTGTTGCTATCTGTTAGTAAGATAACTAGTGAAGCATTTAATAGTAAAGGGTGATAAGTTGAGTTGTGACAGTGTATCGAGAAGTCTTGAATGTGGCGTTGTATTGAATGGGAGTGTGATACGGTATCAAATGCTTTAGAAAGGTCAAGAAAGAGGGAAGAAACCAATACACTTTTTGTCCATGTCTTCAGCAGCGGTGTAAGTAAAGGACAGTAGGGCAGTGGATGTACTATGATGGGGTCTGAAGCCATGTTGCATAGGGGTTAGGAGGTTATTATCTAGAAGGTACTTAATAACCTGTCTGTGAATGGATTTTTCAAGGAGTTTGCACAGTGGAGAGAGGATAGCAATAGGTCTGTAGTTGGATGGTTTATTGCTGTTGCCTCCCACATGTAATGGAGTGATTTCTCTATATCTGGGACGGTGGATACTTGAATAAATATATTGATCAGGATAGAGATTGGATAGACTATTGATTGAGCAGCTAGATTAAGAAAACGGGGGAAAGGTTGTCAGAAGATGGGGAGCATGGTTTCAGCTTAAGCAGGAGAGATTTGATGTAAGATGTCAGGATGGGGTCAAGTGCGAAAGTGGGAGTATTGGTGAAATGTGGAGGGGGGATGTGTACTTATTGTTCTGACCATTGTGGCTCAGTTTGTGAATAGATTCAATGAAGTATGACTTTGGATGTGTGGCAGTTTCAAGGGGGGGTTATCGGGGTAGGGGTTGGGGGTAGAATGGTGGCCTGGGTGCAGGATTTATTAATAAAGTGCCCGAATTTTGGGGGGTTTATTTTTATTTTATTTATTTGCTAATTTCATAAGCTCATAGGCATAAGTACCTTTTTCCACTGTGTACTTAAGTGACTTGGGAATAGTTGTACTGACTGGAAATATAGGATAAAGCAATCAAACCCAGAAAAACAGTATGAAACTGGTAGTATTAAGAAAAACTGAAAATATAGACATTGCCTGCAGTGTACAGAGACAAAGAAAGTTTTCCACTAAGCATAACAATTAAAATCCCAGGGCAACTGATACTTTGCTAAATATTTAAGAAGGGCCAAAGGAGTCTTGGGATAAAGAAAGGGAAGGGATGGTAGGGAGCGCTTCCTGAGACAAAAAGCAGAAGCATAGAAAAGGGGAAATAGCACATGGAAATGTAACAGTATGAGTACCACATGTGCCAAGGTGAAAGAGAAAGGAGTAGAGAGTATCACGTGTGGTAAGGTGACAGAGAAAGGAGTAGAGAGTATCACGTGTGGTAAGATGACAGAGAAAGGAGTAGAGAGTATCACGTGTGGTAAGGTGACAGAGAAAGGAGTAGAGAGTATCACATGTGGTAAGGTGACAGAGAAAGGAGTAGAAAGTATCACGTGTGGTAAGGTGACAGAGAAAGGAGTAGAGAGTATCACATGTGGTAAGGTGACAGAGAAAGGAGTAGAGAGTATCACGTGTGGTAAGGTAACAGAGAAAGGAGTAGAGAGTATCACATGTGGTAAGGTGGCAGAGAAAGGAACAGAGAGTATCACATGTGGTAAGGTGGCAGAGAAAGGAGCAGAGAGTATCACGTGTGGTAAGGTGACAGAGAAAGGAGTAGAGAGTATCACGTGTGGTAAGGTGACAGAGAAAGGAGTAGAGAGTATCACGTGTGGTAAGATGATAGAGAAAGGAGTAGAGAGAAGAGAAAGAAAGATGGGAAGGGATAATGCAGGGGCATGCTATTTTCATCCAAAAGTGAGTTGTATTTAGAAAATTTGTTTCAGGTCAAGCCAAACAATAATAGCTAGGTTTACTTGAGAGATATGACTTCAGTCAGTCTTTAAAAATGGGTCAGTGGGACCAGAAAGATGGTGAGCTATGCATGGGCAGGGCAAAGCCAGAGGAAACTCTGGTGGAGGTGCGTAGCAGTCCTGATGTGCAAATTAGTCGTCTGACCTGGGTATAGGGGTGAAAGACTAATCGAACCATCTAGCAGCTGGTCCCCTCCGAAGTTTCCCCCAGGATAGCTGGCACTCAGCTGATTTAGTTTTATCTAGTAAAGCAAATGTTTATAGGTCTTGGGGCTGGTCCTATTAGTGAGGAAGACTAACATTTGCTGAAAGGGGCATTATTCCTCAGATATAATGCCACATTGAATAGGTTCTTTCATCCTGTGTAATTTTGTCCTTGTAATCAATAGATGGCTATATTAGGCCAATAAAGAGTAAGATACTGTCTCAGTATGTCTCACTGAAGGGTAAATGCCCTTACTAAACATAAACTTCTCTGGGTAAACATTAAGGGCAAAAGTAATGCGTCTGTGGGATCTATGCATAGGAGCTGTTAAGTTATTTTTAAGCTCTAATAATAAGATGGTGGATTTGGCCAAGATCTTTTTCATTTCACTAAAATTAGCCAGTTTTGAGTTTCATAGCGACTTTTGACTATGAAGATTTTGACAGCAGTGTGTCATTAGTATCTGAAAGGTAAGGCTTACTTCATTACCCCATAGTCTGGGTACAGCTACTGGAAAAGTATGGCTTACCTCATTACTGTATAGTCAGATGGAGCCACTGGAAAGGTAAGGCTTACCTCATTACTCTATAGTGCAGGGAGACTCACTGGAAAGGTAAAGCTTACCTCGTTACTCTATAGTGCTGGTACAGTCATACATTTGGTGATGATGTGTATATAATGGGGAGGGATGTATGCATGGTACCTCATCATTACTTTATACCATACAATCCTCTTCGTATGCATTTTATGGCATATAAGATAGAAAAACTGATCTTGTGGTACACTTGGTGATATCTTGATTTTGATTCACATTAATATGTTTCACATTTTGAAATACATTTGGCATTATTCATAAATTTCAGGTTGAGGCTTTTGTTCTAATATCACAGAGTTTTGAGGTGTGTTTATTCATGACTGTTGGACAGGAGAAATATTATGGCCATGGAGAAGTGGAATGATAGGATATGAACAGCAACACACAGAATAAAGTTCGTCTTTCTTATTTACAGTTACTGTTATAGATGTGTGTAGGGTTAAGGTCTTGTTCAACAGCTGTTTTTTTTAGTTATCTTTTAGTTGCATTTACTCCATTCACATTCTATTCTGATTTAGCTGATCTTTAGAAGATGACATAACTTGGCTAAAACTACAAACCTCTGATAAATAAAGACATTCTCCCTCTGGTTATAATAAACTCCGCATAGATCACCAAAACAAAAAAGGGGGTGGCATAGCCATCCTCTACTCCAGCCATCTCACCATTACAAGTATTATGAAACATATCCCATCCTTTTCTCCTGCTGAACTACTCACAGCTAACCTTAAAATCAATGACCACACCACGATCACAGTAGCAGCCATATTCTTTCATACTTTTCTCAACATTTCCCCAGTGAAACTATATTCTTTGGGGATGTCAACATTAACTGGTTAACTCTCAGTAATCCAAACTCTAATACTCATATTAATTTATATGGCTTTACACAGCTAATCTCCCAACCTACTCATACAAACAACTCTCACACATCTAGTGCTCTTATTGACTGGGTACTTGTATCTAATCCTTCCAAATATCATAACCCTGAAACCCTACCAAACACCCTGAGTGATCTCTCCCCTATAAAAAGTGCTTAGGTTCACTCCCCAATTCTCAACACCTCCTAGATTTATCACTTGTTGCAAACTCTCTCACCTCCATCCAGAAACCTTTAATGCCCTCCTCTGTAAAGTAAAATGGAAATTCCTTACCTAACTCCCTCTAGAAGAAGCAGTCCTAGCTTTCAACTCCACCTTCTGTAGCATTTTAGACTCACTTGCTCTCCCTCGCAAAGTCAGAATTAAGTTCACCATATCTCCATGGCTTTCAAAAACCACTTGTACCCTTATGATAACTACAGACAAATTATGGAAAAAATGGTCACAAATTAAGCTCTCTGAAGACTTACAAAAATATAAAGAACTCAGAAATCTGACAAAAAAACACATAAACAAAGATAAAAAGACTTCTATAACAAACCTCCCACAGCCCTAAAATCTAAAATACTGGAACTCTGTTAACCAAATATTACATCCCGGTAATCTTAACTCCCCCAATCCATGCCCAGACAAGACATCTGAAGAAACTGCCACTATCTTCAATACCTATTTAATCGATTTAATATCTAAGCTACTGAACCCTAACCCAAACTCCTCTATTACTAACATCTCCAACTTTTCTGAACCTACTCCTAATACCTCCTCCTCAAAAAACTTCTCCCTCAAACCTGTACCTACTAGCAACATCAAAACTCTACTCTCTAAATTAAAACTGCTCAGCATCAGCTGACAATATTCCTTCCACTTTTCTTCTACTAGCAGCTGACTCTCTTGCTGTCCCTGTATCTATCCTAATTAATTGCTCTGTCTCTGAATCTAAAGTCCCTTCCATCTGGAAACAATGCTGCACTCTACCTATACACAAAGGAGGAAACTCATCTGATATCTTCAATTTTAGACCTATCGCTATCCTCTCCCCTCTCTCTAAAGTACTAGAAAAATGTATTCATAAACAAGTTATGCAGTATCTGATACAGGAAAATCTGCATACACCCACTCAACATGGCTTCAAACCCAAACATAGCATCACCACAGCACTATTATCTATCCTCAACTCTGTCTCTATAGACATGGATGACCATAAACTTATTACCACTCCCATCTTTCCAATAGCCAACCACAGCACTAAACCCAACACTACCTCCTCCATCTTCCCACTACTATCACACCTCCTCAACTAACATGTACAAACATACCTTACCTATGCTCACTGCATGCACTCTCCTTGCATATCTTACATCCTACGAAAGCTCCATCATTCCCCCACTCAATCACTACCACTGTACTACTACTCACACCACCACTCATGTCTCACCCTCACTCAGCTCCCCTCCCACCAGCTCAAGAACCATCCCTATGCACCCCCGCATATTCTAGCAACTATATTACCCAAACATAAAGCATCCCTACAACTTAACATAGTAACCCTCCCACCATATCTATTACCCACAGAGCACAATCATAAAGTTTCCCTAATAAACAAACACATTCAAAAACTGAGAAAAATAATAACCTCATGCATATCAAAGCTAGCCGTAAGTGGAGACATCCACCCCAACCCTGGCCCTACCATCTCCAACCCCATCCTCATAATCAGACTAGAAACCACAACTTCTCCCATATCACAGCCAATAGAAAGCCAAGTGACTTCCTTCTACTAAGCCTAAATATTAGAAGTATATCCAACAATGTCCATGAACTCCATGCCACTATAGACTTGTACTCCCCAGATATAGTCATCCTGACAGAAACCTAGCTAAAGCCTCACATTACCAGTGAGCAAATCCTCCCTACCAGTTATGGCATACTAAGAGTAGACCAGCTAAACAAGAAAGGAGGCGGTGTAGCTGTAATATTTAAATAGCATCTAAACATCCAGATCTTAAAAAAATCAGCTCCACAAATAGGCAATGAAGAAATAATATATACCAACCTCAAAATAAACCAAAGCAAAACCATCAACATAATTGGATGCTACTTCCCACCTGGCCAAAACATCCCTCCACTAGAAAACCTCCTCAGCTAGTCTACCCACCATCTCGCCCAAGAAACTATATTGTTAGGTGATTTCAATATTAACTGGCAATCCTGTTCTGGCAACCATCCAACCCATCATGTAAACCTTCATGGCTTCACCCATCTAGTCCAGTCGCCAACCAGGATAAATAAAAACTCCAACAAGCACACTACCCTGGATTGGATACTAGTCAGTAAGAGCCCCCAGTCATATATAACAGGCTGCTTATAAGATAGCCTCAGTAATTACTCCCCAGCATTCCTACTGAAAAAATACCTATACCAAGCTAAACCTGTCATCTACCGTCAAATGCATAAAAAAACTAACCTTTAACCCACTCACATTCATTTCATCCCTCAAAGAATGTAACTGGCATCCTTTAAAGTACCTCAGTCTTGCTGACGCAGTTGAATTTTTTAATACTAACTTCCTGAGCATCCTTAATTAACATGCCCTCATAAGACTTTACAGAACCAAAGCACAACCATCCCCATGGCTACAGAAAACCACTAAGTCAGAAATGAAAAACAGGGATAAAGCCTGGGAGCACTGGCGCAAAACTAAAACCCCCCCAACTAGACAGAAATTCCTAGAACTACGCAATACAGTCAAAAAGATGATAAAACAGGACGAATTCCAATACTACCAGTCTGCCCTAGACTCCTCCCAACACAACCCCAAACAATTCTGGTCCTCCATAAACTCCATCCTCCACCCAGGTAACGTCAGTACTCCTCCTCCTAACATCCCTCACTCATCCGAAAATATTGCTACCTCATTCAACACACAATTCACACAAACCATACTATCACTAGCTAAACAACACTACCCCCCCCTTCCAACCTA
Organism: Protopterus annectens; assembly: GCF_019279795.1. Classification (NCBI taxonomy): domain Eukaryota; kingdom Metazoa; phylum Chordata; order Ceratodontiformes; family Protopteridae; genus Protopterus; species Protopterus annectens. Next base: position 768,913,779 of record NC_056751.1, read on the forward strand.
CACCTTCAACTAGTAATCTCCCCGCTGCCTTCTCTTTTTCTCCTGTACCTACCTCCAACATAAAAAAAAACTCTTAACTAAACTTAAGCCCACCAAATTAGCAACAGGCAACCTCCCAAGTGAATACCTACAAATCGCAGCTGATGCTCTGGCCTACCCAGTATCCATCTTGATTAACCGATCTCTGTCAGAAAGTTACGTTCACACACTATAGAAAGTATCACATATAATTCCCCTCCACAAAGGCGGCCCCTCCAGAGAACTAACCAGTTACCGCCCCATAGCTATTCTCTCTCCACTCTCCAAAATACTAGAGAGATGCATTCACTCTCAAGTCTCAGACTATCTCCTTACTAACAACCTCCTTTCCAATACTCAGCATGGTTTCCAACCAAACCATAGCACCACCACTGCCTTACTCTCCTTTACCAACACTATCCTTCAGCATAAAAACAATGGCTATCTCTCCTCTGCTACTTTCCTAGACCTATCTAAAGCATTTGACATGGTCCCACACAAACAACTCATCTCTGTCCTCAATAACCTGTCATTCTCTCAATCAGTCACCAACTGGTTTCAGAGTTACCTGTCTGACCGCCAACAATCCATTGTATGGCAGAATGACATATCTCCCCAACTACCTGTCTCTATAGGGGTTCCCCAAGGATCCATCTTTGGACCCCTATTCTTCTCTATTTTCACCAATAATCTAGCCTCTGCCACCAAACATGGCACACTCATACATTATGCAGATGACTCAACCAGCATCTGCTCAGCCCAGTCCCTACCCAAACTGCAAAAAATGACACAGGAAGTCTTTTCCTCTGTTGAAACTTGGTTATCCCATGCCCAATTAATACTCAATCCAAACAAAACTAAACTACTCATCTTCCAACCCACCAAACATACTCAAAACAACTCTCACTTTACCATCACAGCAAAAGACAACACCACTATATACCCAACAGAACACACCAAATTGCTAGGAGTGGAAATAGACAATAAACTAAAATTTTACATTCACATATCCATGACCATAAAAAAAGTCCACAAAAAAACTAGGAGCATTATATAGAAATAAGCAACTTCTCACCAAAGCAGCAAAGATTTCAGTAGCAAATTCCAATCTTATCTCCACCCTACTTTATGCCTCTCCAGTATATACCAACCTAAGGCAATGCGATCTAAACAAGCTAGAGACCTGCTACAACAAAATCACCAAATTTGCCAAAGGTGCATCCTACCGTAGTCACCACTGTCTCTCACTTGCTGAACTGGGCTGGCTTGAACTCCCTTCAATGGTATCAACTCACACTCGCCCACAAACTAGTAAACCATCCACTAAATGGTCCATCTCTCCAGAATCTACTCCAACCCTATCACACCACCAGACCACTAAGATTCAGCAACAAAAATCACTTGGAGATCACTAAAGCCAATAACTCTGCTGGTGATGCACTATTCTCTTGCACCATAGCCAAATTATGGAACTCCCTCCCACCCACAATTACCTCCATACCATCATGCACGCACTTCAAAACTTTACTAAAAGCACACCTAAAAATATGCTGGCTATGCCCTTGCAACTCCCACTCTAATATCACCCACCCCATCCAACCACTACCTTTTTTTTTCACCCCACTAACTACCTTGATTATAGCAAGCTCAGATGCTCATAAGCCTATTACTTATTATACAGCAGGAACATCTTATTGTAACAATTGTCAATGTCTGTTATGTACTTTGCAGATAAAGATTCTAGTTGTCTGCCGATGTACTATGTTCTTCATCTGTAAGTTTGTAATTGTTAATTACTATATTAATCAAATTGTTAATCGTTATGTAAATCCAATGTAACTACTGTCTGTATATTTTAACTGTGGAGCTTTTCTCCCTGGGCCTCCACTGAAAATGGACCTGCGTCCATTCGGGCACTCCTGGTCAAGAAATGTAAATAAAATAAAATAAAATTGTTCCATATCACGCTGTGATGTTATCAGGGTTGGATTTTCCACAATAAATCCTTCACTTCCCAGATAATCCATAACTTCAGTTTCTACTTCTTTAACTTCTCTGTTACTAATCCTGCTTTCTACTTTCCCACTTTGTTTTTTTATTGTGAAATGTTCCATCTCTAGATGCTTTTGCCTGTATTTCTCTTGACATATCGTTGGAGTTGCTTTCCTGTATTAGTTTAACTTTTTCCTTTGAATAAATATTGCACTTTATCTTATAGCATTGGGCTCTCAAACAAGTTTAAGACCAGCTTACAAAATCTTCTCTAAGCAGCATGCGTGAACAGTTTT
>NC_056751.1:768919084-768963147 GCF_019279795.1 Protopterus annectens
AGCTAGTCAGGCTTATGAGGCGATAGTTTCCAGGATCCATTAAGGCACCACCTTTATGGAGAGAGACCACTGTTGCTGTACGCCACTCTTTGGGCACATATCCTGTAGTAAGGCTGAGACTGAACAGTAGTTTTTTGTTTGGGTTTAGCTCTTCTTGGAGTTCATGTAGGACGCAGCCCGGGACCCTGTCTAGTCCCATTGATGCTGTGTTTTTTGCTTTGGAGAGGGCGGCTCTTACCTGAGCATCTGAGATGTCAGGGGGGCAACACTCTGCTGGGATCGATATTTGCCCTTTTGTTGGGGAGGAGGGAGAGAAGTTTGTGCTGAATCTGTCAGCTAGGATGTTGGCAATGTCTGTGGGTTCAGTATATTTTTTGTCATTTTGGACTAATTCTGAGCATATCTGGGAATTACCACCCAGGTTCCTAACATAACTAAAGAAAGCCTTGTGATTATCCTTAGTGTCCTGTGCAATTTTTCTCTTGAAGCTGGCCTTAGACAATTTTATGAGTGCCCGTAGTTTTTTGCTAATACTGATCAGTGATGCCTTCCCTTTTTGGGATTTTGCTCTATCATTTAGTAGCTTCCTCCTTCTATTGTATAGTTTGTTTATGGCTGGGGTCCACCAGACAGGACGTCTGCCTTTGGAGGATTGGCTCTTGGTTTTATTTGGGATTGCATGATCCATGCATTCCTGAAGGTGTTCATAGAATGTGTTTATAAAGGATTCTGCGGTCTGTGCTGTATTTTCCACAGGCCCTGGGCTTTGAAGGATTCCACCTCGGGTTTGAGGAGTGTGAAATTTGCTTTAGAGAAGTTTTTCACTGTGGTTTTCTGGGCAGGGGGTGGGGTCGAGATGTGAATATCCAGTGAGATTAGTTTATGGTCTGATCTTACCAGTGAGGGATACACTTCTGGTCTGGAGCATAGAGTCCCCATGTTGGTGATGATCAGGTCCAGTATGTTTTCCCCTCTTGTGGGAGTGGTAACAAGTTGTTCCATAGCATTTGAGTTTATAAATTCTAGGAACCTTTGGGCTAGGGTTTTGGAGCTAGAGTAATGCTCCCAGTCTATGTTTGGGTAGTTGAAGTCACCCAATATAATGGTGTTTGGAGAGACCTTCATATTTTCCAGTGTTCTCAGAAAGGCCAAGTGGGGTTCCTGGGTTTGGGAGGGTGGTCTGTAGCAGGCTATAAACTGGAAGGCAGTTTTACCCACTGTTAGTTGCACATGGATAGTCTCTGATGCTTCGTGCTTTGCCACCAACCTGGAGGTGTGGGTATCTTTGATGAATATCGATACTCTCCCTCCTTTTGTGGTTCGGTCCAAGTTTTGGGGCCGAAAAGCATGGTATGAGGTATAACCTGGTAGTGCTGGGGTGCTCTCGGGAGCCCTGAACCAGGTTTCTGTTACTGCACAGATATCGATGTTCTCCATTCTAAGGAGAGTTTCGAGTGCGTGCATCTTGAGGTTTAGACTTCTGGTGTTGAGTAGCATTACTCTTAGTTTCTTATCCCTTGTGATACCTATGCAGGTGGGTTTGTCTTTTGAGCCTTGCCTAAAAAAGGCACTATGGGGGTAGCAAGAGCCTTTGCCAATATCTGAAAGCCCAGGGGTGACAGGTGCAAGCCGTCCCTAGCGAAGCATCGTGGCTTGTCGATCATATCATCCCAAGCTGACAGGCATTGGATCCCCTTTGAATGACACCAGTACTTAAGCCAATTGTTGAAATTGATCATCTTGTCTTCATGTTGTGGCATCATTCTTGGTGAGGGTAAGATGCTACTCAAGGTCAGGGTCATACCGGCCTGGGCTACATGCTCAGAAAGCTCCTTTATGTCTCTTTTCATGTAGTCCAGGGAAGTATGTCTCAGGTCATTCACACCAGCATGGACAATGACTGAGTCATATTTGTACATGCCTTGGAGTGACCTGAGTGCTTGTGTTATGTGGCGGATCCTAGCGCCCGACAGGCAGCTCACCGTGACCCTCGTTGTTCAGCCTGGTGGCGGGACGTCAGTGTGCCTGATGATAGAGTCACCTATTACAAGTGTATCAGGTGTGTTGTTTAGTCTTAAGGGCTGTGACTGTTTGGCACACTGGCTTTGTGAGATATGTGTTGCACGTGTTTTGTTTTGGGGTAGCGGTTGCTTGGGTGTCTGCTTTGGAGGTCTCTGCTGCTTAGGCAGATCTTTATTTAGAGCCTCCGAGTATGTTTTTGTGTGATTATGTGTTTGGTTTGCTGTCGTGGTAGGTCTATGTGAGTCTGGAATTGTAGTGAGTGTGGTTTCCTTCTCCTCCTGACTGGTTATGCCAGTACTGAGTTGAGAGAGCTTAGCCTCCAGTTTGGCTATATGGTTGCATCTCTCAAATGTGTTGGAATTTGTTGGGAGGAGGAGAGGGTTGTCTGTGTACATGAGGCAGTTGTAACATTGCCTCAAGGTTCCCAGATTCTCCAGCTGGACTGGAGAGGAGATTGACAGCTGACCTTTGGACATGCTAGAATAATATTGGGAATTCCTTAATAACTGAAAACAAGGGCCAGTGGGGAGTGAGGGTGTAGTGCTTTTAATTTTTAGGCTGACTTATATAATTGCTTTAGCGAGCAAATGCCAGGTAACATAAGTGCAATGTGTTACAGGTAACTTAAATGCAAAAACAACAAACAGTAACTTTCTTTCAAGTGAAACAAAGAAATAAGTACAGTAAGCAATGCAGATATCACTAGTGATCGACAGAAGCACTGAGAAGCCGTGTTTTAGGTGGAATTAGCGTTCCAGAGAAATAACGAGCAAACAAATAACAAGCATATAAACAAAGCTAGATTCAGCAGGCCTGGATCTAGTCTATGCTACAGCAAACAAGGTGTACCAATTTCAGTAAGAAACAGTTCAAATATGCAGGCACTATAAGCCTTTAACCAGAAATTCCCAGCTCAGAAGGGCAGAGTCCAGCCTCTCCTCCCAAAAGAGTGCAGACCACGAACCTTCTTAATGTAAAATAACTGGCCTGAAGCCCAAGTGCTTAAACCAGAACTAATACACTTTAATAATAACAGACACTGGGCTCTCAATCAGCAGTTCCCAACTTAGAAGAATGAACGCTACCTGTCCTGCCACCACAGTGCATGCCACAAACCTTCCTAATGTAAAACAACTGGTCTGAAGCCCAAGTGCTTAATCCAAAAGACTTAGAATGATAGCTACACTTTAATCAAGTTACTACCAAGCAGTAATGAATACAATTGAATACTTTAGAGAATGCCTGGATTAGTGCTCAAGTTACACAAACAAAGCTAGATCCAGCAGGCTCGAATCCAGTCTATGCCACAGCAAACAAGGTGCACCAACTTCAGTAAGAAGCAGTTCAGATATGCATGCACTATAAGCCTTTAACCAGAAATTCCCAGCTCAGAAGGGCAGAGTCCAGCCTCTCCTCCCACAAGAGTGCAGACCACGAACCCTCTTAATGTAAAATAACTGGCCTGAAAGCCCAAGTGCTTAAACCAGAATTAATACACTTTTAGAATAACAGACACTGAGCCCTCAATCAGCAGTTCCCAACCTGGAAGGATGTAAGCTACCTGTTCTGCCACTACAGTTAATTTCCTAACCCCACTGTTTCAAGCCCCACTGCAGAAATATAGTAACAAGTGTGTTTGGTAATTTGGTGTCATTATATACCATTATATGTGGAGGGGATGTTATTTTCATGTGATTTGTACTGTTAGATGTTATGAAATTCAATGTTATGTGCTTTAGATGTTCTGGTCTTAATGTTATGAAATTAGATGTTAATCTACTCAACGTCGCTGAATGCTAACTTGACTTTGCTCTACCTAGCGGGTCTGCGACGTCCTATAGTATATATTGCACTGTTGAAATTCAGCATGCTGGCCTGAAACACCTGCAAAACCCCTTCTATACACTCTGTCTGTCCTCCGAACAGTAGTTAAACCTTTTAGGACATCACTAGCTGTTATACTTTTCCCCTACCAGACCTATCACAGAGGCCACAGATTTCCGCTGTAACTCCCATTAACTGGAGTCAGGCGTCTGCATCTCTGGGCCCCAAGTGGACACCGGACCGTTTTCACTGCATAGTAGCTTCACCTTGGAAATATGAGATAACTGGGACTCCAGATTACAGGCCAAGGTAGAGTAGGCGTGGAGGCAAGTACTTCCTTTCCCAACCTGGTTTACCTGATTAGAACTCCTTTATCTCTGGACCCCTACTGCTACCGAGACTAAGTTTACTGTAAGGCAACTTTGCAAAGGAATTCCCTGATGAATGGGAAGGCCAGGTCTCACTAACTGATAGCATTTATTGTTAGTATTTATTATAGTATACATTCATCCTGAACGCTTTGCCTGAATATTATCTTGTCAGAAAGTGTTGCTCATGTAAAGGTTTTACTTGTTTTTGCTGTATACTATATGCTTAGATTTGTTGATGTGATCTTCCTCCAATGTTTATTGCTCTGCACCTAGTAATTTTAGTGATACTGTTTTTGTTTAATTGCTTATCCACTGCTACTACTTTCTGCTACTAGCTACTTAGCTCTTTTCACTCACTATCTCTCTCCTTCCTTTACCTTATAACAGAGTGAGCAGCTGTAAAACTCAAGCAAAGTCCCTTCCAGACTCCTTCCCTCTGGGATCAAAGAAACCTCAGACCTGTGCCCATAACGGACACTATCAAGAGGCAGCGACCTATCCTGTGTATATAAGTATGTTATGTTTCCTAGCTAGAGCAGACTTACTCTATTTGTGTACCTCGGGTTAAGCAACCCTCCAGCACCTCCTGCAGCCTACTTATTCCCCCTTCCACATTAGATACCTCCATCTTAACTCTATCTTTATCTACCTCTACTATCCTTAATTGTTAGCATACTTCTCTCCTTCCCCTCCCCCTCGCACCTAGTCCCCTGCTATCGGCCTGTTCCTGTAATCATACTTCTTCCACATAGGGGCACCTCCATCATAGTTCTCCTGTGTTCTCCTTTTTCTTCCACCCTGCTTATCTTCTGCCTTCATTACACTTTCCTATCGTAAGCTTTCTTCCTGACCTGCTTTTTTTTTCTTTTTTTAAAATAATCTCCTTTACCTACCTGTTATCCTCTCACTTTATATCCTCTACATTCTTACCTGTACTCATTACAGAAATTACTTATCTTTTTCTTTCTCTAACTCACTGTCTTACCTGTTTTTCTCCCTATCTCTGATTGTTTCCTGCTGAACTTCTCTCTCTTGTGTCTACCCGCTCCGTTAGCCTCATGGCTCACTCCGCTCCCACCCTACCCCCAAATCCCACCCACCCCAGGGTCCTACCTTTAAACTTGCTTAGACACTCCCTACTAATTAACCACTTATCTCTCTCCTGTACACACCACCTATTTCACACCATACTCTTAATTCCTACAACCACACCCTCTCTCTACACATTTATCTTACTGCCTCACCTTACTCTACTGTTCTCACCACACAGTCCTATACTTACTAAGCTCATCTCTATAGGAGCATGCCTTCAAACCTTAACTCAGTCTATTCATTTCTTCTTCTTAACATCCTTCTCTACTACTATACTCTTACCTCCTATGAATATCCTATCCTTAGCCAACCTCCTGTAATAGCCAAACACACCACATCTACACTTCCTCTACTTGACCAAATACATATTAATATACTATCAAGCTGTCCCTACCTTCCCCCTCTCTACCACAAAATACACCACTACAGATTCCAAACCTCTAAACGATTTTATCTAACACCCTGCAAAAACCCAAAAGTATTTCAAGTCCCACAAACACTTTTATTGATATATGGTGACATCCACCCCAACCCTGGCCCCAATACTCTCATAAGCCATACCCCATCAAACCTAACTTCTAACTGTTCTAGCTCACCTTTCTCCTCTGACTCCCTCTGTATTGCTCACCTAAATATTCGTAGCATCAACAATAAAATCACACAACTCCATGCCTTAATAGATTTCTATGCCTTTGATATTCTCTGTCTCACTGAAACTTGGCTTAAACCTAGTACCAAAGACAACGAATTTACTCCCCCAGGTTATAGCACCTTAAGGCAAGATCGTCTTAGAAAAAAGGGCGGGGTAGCCCTTTATACAAATCCCAACTACAGGTAGCCTTAATTGACTCCTTGCCCCCCTCCCCAGCCAATGCTGAAATACTTTGTGCCAAACTCCAAGTTAATAAAACCAAGGCTATTTATATCATATGTTCTTACATCCCTCCAGGCAAGAACATTAACACACTAGAAAATATCCTAGGCTGGGTCTCCAGTAGCTTTCCCCAAGAAACCATAATCTTAGGAGACTTCAATATTGACTGGAACTCCTGCATATCTCCTAAACCCTCCATTCACATTAATCTCTTCAACTTTCAGCAAACCATTAACTCCCCTACTAGAATACACAAATCAACCCACAAACAAACCACTCTAGATTGGATACTAGTGAACAACAATCCCTCTCCTATAAAACAGGAATACTCCTGACAATATCAGTGACCATCTCCTGACCTTTATCACTAAACAAAAATACTACAATCCCAAGCAAGCTACCTATCGTACCATACATAACAAAACAGATTTTAACCTAGCATCCTTTCAAAACGAACTCAAAGAATATGACTGGTCAACTCTAAAACACCTCCCAATAGACGAAGCAGTAACCCACTTCAACAATACCTTCCTTCAAATTCTTGACCATCATGCCCCACCCCGCTTAATTAGACTAAGCTCCAAGGCTGCCCCATGGCTCTCCAAAACTACTAAGCAAAATATGCGAGCTAGAAATAAATTATGGACTAAATGGAGATCCACAAAAAACCCTACCCACCACCAAAACTTTAAACACCTCAGAAACACAACAAAGAAACTTATCATTCTGGATAAAAAAAAACTATCACTTTAAATATCAAAAAAACCATAACCCCAAACAATTTTGGTCAGGAATAAACAAACTACTCCATCCAGGGAACACCAAAACTCCTACCTCAGCTAGCCTAGCCCAAACCCAACCTGACATAATAGCCAACACCTTCAATGACTTCTTCTCTCAAACAGTCGCCTCCCTGGCAAACACCATGTCTCCCCCCCTATCCCTCCAAATAACCCCTACCCAAAACAACACTCCCATGCTAAAGTTTAATACTGTCTCCACAACCTTTATACGTACACTACTATCTAAACTCAAACCCTGCACACCTTCTGCCGACAAGCTACCAGCTGAATATCTTCAACTAGCTGCAACCGAACTAGCCTACCCAGTCTCCATCTTAATAAACAGAACTATAACTGAGTCCAAAATCCCTTCTTGTTGGAAAATCTCCCATATCATTCCACTCCATAAAGGAGGTAACTCTAATGAACTCTCAAATTTTCGCCTATTGCCCTTCTATCTCCTCTATCCAAAATAATGGAACGCTGCATACACCATCAACTCTTACATCATCTCTTGAATAACAACTTGCTTGTAGACTCACAACATGGTTTCAGGCCCTACCACAGTACCTCTACTGCCCTTCTCTCCTTCACTGACATAATCAACAAAAATCGCAACAACAACCTGTTCTCCTCTGCACTATTCTTAGACCTCTCGAAAGCATTCGATATGGTCAACCATCAACTTCTCCTCTACACTCTACAATCCCTGTCACTTGACTCACTAGCACTACAGTGGTTTGACTCCTATTTGACAAACAGAAAACAAGCAGTCCTTTGGGACAGCCATCTATCCTCTCAACTCCCAGTGACTATAGGCGCCCCACAAGGGTCCATCCTAGGTCCCCTACTTTTCTCTATATTCATAAATAACCTGCCTACTTCCCTCCCTACATCCACTTGTATACAGTATGCTGACGATTCTACTCTCATCTGCTCTGCTCCATCCCCAGTTGAACTCCACTCCTCTACCCAATTGGTTTTCACAGCTGCAGAAAAATGGTTTAAACATATCTGTCTCCTCCTAAATCCCAAAAAAACCAAACTTCTACTTTTCACCCCAACCCTAAAATCTACCCCTATCACTTTTTCCATTGTGTCCTGCAATGGCACTATCATTAAACCTGACAATTCCAAAAAACTGCTAGGTGTTACCATAGACAATCAGCTAAACTTTGACCATCACATTGATTTAACTATCAAGACAGTAAATAAAAAGATAGGTGCCCTCTACAGACTTAAACCCTTTCTTACTGCCACATCCCGAGTATCCCTTGCTCAAACTCACCTCATCTCTACACTACTGTATGCCTCTCCTTCCTTTATCAACATTTCTAAAGCTAACCTTCAGAAACTTAATCTAGCCTACCATAATATTGCCAGATTTGCAACTGGCTCTCCTTTCCATACTCACCACTGTCTTAACTTAAAGAAACTCAACTGGCTAGAACTTCCAAACCTAATACTCCTACAGCAACTAGTCATGACTTTTAAAATTCTACATTACCCTCCAACACACCCATACTGAACAACCTAATCACACCTTATAAAAATCTTAGTACACTTCGCTCAGCCAACAAGCTCCTAGTAACTACTCTCAAATCTCATAATAAAGCAGGTGACTCCTTATTTGCAAATACTGTCGGATCATGTTGGAACAAACTTCCCACTGAACTGACCTCCCTAAGCTCATGTTACCTCTTCAAAAAGCAGATTAGAAATCATTTACAAAATCACTGGCTATGCCCATGCTCCAATCCTGACTGATAACTGCTATACTACCTGCTTTCATAGCTAACACTGTATATTATATGTTATATAGTATCTCTCTCTCTTTGACAATGTTTGTTTCTTTCTTTTTTAGTATGACAGTGGAGCTTTCCTCCTTAACCCTTTGCAGAAAATAGACACTTATCTGGCCTGACTATATCAGCAATACTATATATTCATGGTTCTACCTCACATAAACGAAACACCACAACACCGACAACGCAATCACCGACACCACATCACCGACAGTACAAAAACACAAAATCCCACATGCCCGACAACGAAATAACCGACGGTACACAAACACGAAACCTCATACACTTCACACACCACAATCAACAACCTAAACACATTCCCCGTCCAAAAACCACATACACAACACAAGCACACCAAAATCCCTACAAACCCACACTAAACCACACATACACAACTACCTACAACCCTGACCCAAACCCTAACCCTAAGATCCGTCACTACCGTGACACTTACCTGACCGCTCCCTAACCCTAACTCACTTATCCGCTAACCCAAACACAATCACTACAGACACTTACCTGACCCGGCCCCTAACCCTAACTCACTTATCCCGCCTAACCCAAACACAATCACTACACACTTACCTGACCCGCTCCCTAACCCTAACTCACTTAACCCACCCCTATCCCCACTTACCTTTCAAGACCCTAACGTCCGTCACTACCGTGATACTTACACAGCCTTTTCCCATTTCGGCATCCTCAAGGCGGTGCTTTCATCCGTCGGGTCGGTCTTCTGCTTTGTCGATCTTCTTGGTCCCGTCGCCGGTCTTCTGCGCTGTCGATCTTCTGGGGCTCGCGATTTCCCTGTCGATGTTCCGGCGTGTCGGTGAAGTGAGGTAGAACCATATTCATTTGTACTTCGCTTTTTTTTTTTTTTGCAGTCAATGTTTTCAATGTTTTCATTGTTTTATTGTTTGAGTGTTTACTTGATTTAGTGTTTTAGTTTCTTTAAACTGTATAATTAGTATTATAGCGGAGATTTTCTCCTCGGGCCTCTGCTGAAAATGGACATGTATCCAGCCAGACTAGCCCGGTTAACAAATGTAAAATAAAATAAAATATAAAATAAATAGATGTTATGGGTTTTAGATGTTTTGAAGGGGGCCCATATATATATATATATATATATATATATATATATATATATATATATATATATATATATATATATATAGAGTAATAAAATAAAAAAGAGACATAAGGTGACAGGGTGGGGGAGACAAAAAAGAAATAATTACATCAACAGCATGTCACATTAATTTATTATTTCAATACATAAACCAATATGAGAAATAAATATGTACACATTTGCTGCATCCAGAATGAATGTGTCAAAGTCAGTTGATCACAATGGTATGATATGACAAATAGAATCATTTATTTGACTGTGTCACAGCAGATATATGTTTTCAAAGTTAATAAGTGCATTTGCAAAAATGTAATAGTTAATGACATGCAGTATTGCATTTAATATCTTATAAATACTATCCTGTAAAAAAAATCTTAAGTCTGTTTCTGGGTAGGGAACCCACATGCAGTTAAGCTGATGTGGTCATTGTCTGATGCAATAACTAAGAGGTATTGGAGTAGGCATGTATGCTTGATATCTAAGTTAAAGTATGTTTGCTCAAGATGATGAACATTGATGGACTGAAATGTTTTCTCTGCGTTGCATTCAGACCTGATGCATACTCTCTCATGATGTGCTTCATGGGTTTTACTATATTTTTTGCAGCTCTACAGTATAGAAAAGAAATATACATATATACTTAGAGAGAGATTAGATATAGATATAGGTATATGTATGTATGTGTGTGTGTATATGTATGTATATATATATATATATATATATATATATATATATATATATATATATATATATATATATATATATATATATATATATATATACAGTGTATCTATAGAGTCTATATTAGAACACCGAAAAGACCAAATGTCAAATGGCTTAAAACCCCAAACTGCCGCTCATCTAAATGAATTTTGTGGGGGGCTATACTGCCTGCTAATTATATATATCAACTCTCCAACTCTGAGATCGCACTACAGTGAGGAATGGGCAATACTGCAATTTCACAAAAAAACAACTTGATGAATGTCATTTTTGAGTTTTAAGCCGTTCGACATTTGGTCTTTTCAGTGTTTTAATATATATATATATATATATATATATATATATATATATATATATATATATATATATATATATATATATATATTAGCTAGATACATAGATACATAGTTTCAGATACAGACGTATTGATATAGCTATAGATAGATATAAAAACATAATGAATAACTGCATTGGCTGGCTAATTAACTCTACATGTTAAACAGGTGAGAGATTACTATAATTACACATCTGAAATGGCAGCCAATTCCAATGATGCAGCAGTCAGTGCAAGACAAATCTGTCCCTCCAGCATATCCTATTCAAGTCACAGGCCATATTTAGGTCTCTGGAATGGGTAGCTCTAGTCCTGTTTGATTTATGGATGTGCAGCAAATTCATTAGGTTCGGGTTGGAGATTGCTCTGTAAGCCAGGCATAAGTCTCCTCTAAGAATCTATACGATACTGAGTATATGAAAAAGGGACTTTAGTCAGTCTGTGTAAGGCACGTGCTGGAATTTCTTGATCTTCTTAGTTAGAAACTTTTGGGGTATCTCCAATGGCTGTAGGTGCTTTGTACTGTACATGCCAAAAGAGGCATTATATGGGCCTAAATAGTGATGAGTGTAGAGGGGTTATAACCTTCTTTGCTCTAGAGATGATGCCTTTGCTAATCAAGTGTGCTACTTAGAAAGCCTTCCTTACTACAGTAGACACATGGTGGTCAAAGTTAAGGTCATAGTCCACATATGATCCCAGATCTCTTACCACTTCATAGGTACATAGGGTATTGTTAATTTGAGGGTGTGATAGTGTGTTAGTACTTGAGATATTAAGCTTTACTTACTAACTATCAGTATCACAGAAGAACTTACTTTTTTATCATACAGTAATTTAAGAATGAATGTAGTGATACTTAAGAGATACTTGTATATATGTGACTTTAAGTAGTCATGGGACTGCATTTCTAAGTGAAAGGCAATATTTGTGGTTGTAAATAAACTTCAGATGGATGGAGTTTCATGACCTGAGTAATGCATGGTGGGGTATGTTACATACAGACTTCTCAAAACATACTATCCTAAATACATACTTATGATATGTGATAATCCATAATAATTATAACAAAAACTATTGTGTAAATCATACCTATGCAAGTGCATTTTTTTATTTACTTTTTTATTTAACATTTGTTTACCAAGAAATCCATCTGGGCTAGTTGCCCATTTTCAGCAGAGACCTAGGGAGAAAAGCTCCGCATACATATATACAGGTACACAGTGTATCAGCACAATAAATTTATACAGATCATATAAAAGCAGATTATACAGTGGAAGCCTATACAATACTGTTTGTCACATAACATACAAGAAATTTTTGTTAAAATTTTATATACAATTATGTATTTTAGTAACACAGAAGACATTTTGGTAAAAACATTTATGTACCACATAATAGAGGTAGGAGTAAAAGTCTGAGGTTGGTCTGAGAAGAGGAAATGATGAGTATATTCGGCTAGGTGAGGGGCAAGAGCATGACCAGTTGTTATTTAAATGGAGGTTCAACAGATTTTTGAATTGAGATGGGTCCATGATGTTTAGAATATTCTGTGGGATAGAGTCCCATGCTTTAGAGATTTGATTTGAGTAAAGAGAGTCTCTAAAGATGTTGATGGATTTTGTAACTTTTAAAAGTAGTTTGTAAGGGGATCTTACCGTCCCATTTTTGAGATGGGTTTGTAATAAGTTGCGTATGGCTGGACATTTGTCAGATTGATATACTATGGAGTGGGTTAGGGTAAGCTGGTTTAAGGATAAGAGGTTAGGTAGTTCTAGCCATTTTAGTTGTTTTAGTGTAAGGCAATGATGGGTTCTGTGGGGTAGGTTGTGGCAGATCTAGCTATCTTGTGGTTGCATGTTTCAAGTTTGCTTAAGTCAGTTTTCCTAAGGTTTGCATGTATAGGAAAGACATAAAGTAGGGTGGAAAGCAGGTGGGTCCTGGCAATTGCTTGTCTGGTAGAGTTGGTTAGATGAGACTTAATCCTCTATGTAGAACCTAACTTAATGTGGTCCTTTTTGATTGTGAGAGATATGTGCTTATCAAACTTTAACTTATTATCAATAGTGACACCTTGTAGTTTACTTTCAGTGATTGGTTCAATTAATGTGTGCTTGGGTGAAGTGATTTTAAAGTCCTAGTTTAGGTTGATTGTTTTGTGATTGTTTTTGGGGAATAGCATTAGCTTGTTTTTGTTGGGGTTTAGGATGAGCTGATATTTGTTTAGGAAGGATTCAATGGCCATTAAAGATTTTTGGATAATATCTTGTAGCTATGGGAGGGAGGTTGCAGAGCAAATGACTGTGGAGTCACTGAGTATTGTATGATGGTAGCAAGATTAGTTGCAGTGTGGATGTTATTGGTGAGAATTGAGAAGTGTAGTGGGCCAAGTATTGATAATTGTGGGACATCTACTGTTATGGGGAGCAGGGTAGAGAGATCATTTTGCCATTTAATGGCTTGTTGATGATCAGAAAGGCAATTTTGGAACCATGCCAGGATATTTTTTGATATGTCAAGGGATGTCAGCTCTTCTAGGAGCTCTTCATGGGACACTGTGTCAAATGCATTTGACATATCTAGAAATATTGAGGAGACCATCTGGCCATCATTTTTTAATTGGTTTATAGTATTGGTGAAATTTAGAAAGACAGTGGTGGTACTGTGGTCAGGCCGAAATCCATGTTGTGAGTTATCAAGGAGCTTATTAGTTAATAGATGGAAAACTGTGAGTGGATGCATTTTTCTAAGATTTTAGAAAGCGGGGATAATATGGGTATTGGTCTATAGTTGGAGAGTTCTAATAAAGATCCCCCTTTGTGGAAAGGAATAACATATGAGATTTTTCAAATTTTCAGTATGTATTATTCTGAAATTGATCTATTAATCAGAACTGATACTTGGTAACAGATCACATCGCTACTAATTTGAGGTATTTATTTTGTAGTTTGTTAGCGATGAGAGAGAGTGAGGTTGGGGTGTCTTTGGTTATAGGTTGGGTGGTCTGTAGGGAGCTGCTTTTGTTTCTCATTAGTGAGAGTATAGAGTTTATGAAAAAGGAGTTAAACTGGGATGCTATACTCTTATCTGAGTTATTGGTATTTGGAGATGGTGTGGAAGAATGACCAGGGTGTATAAGTTGTTTGACAGCTCCCCAGAATTTTTGTGGGTTATTTTGATATTTGTGTTGCATAGTTGAGTAGTACAGTTTTTTATCGATTTTGGTTTGTTTTTTGCAAATATTTCTTAAGTGATAGCAGTTATCAAATGAGGCTTTGGTTTTGTTGGTCTGATATTGGTACCACAGTTTTTCTCTTTATCTTAGAAGTTGTCTGGTTTCTTTTTTGAGCCATGGAGAATAATTTGTTTTAGATCTAATTTGTCTAATAGAGACCAGGGTATTTAGTATATCAAGAAATATATTGTTGAAATATTGGACTGCTGCATCTACAGGGAGATATTTAAGTGGGGACCAGTTACAGTTTTGGAGTAGTTGTTTAAATGTGTCAGTTGAGAAATATTTTGTATTATGTACAAAATAATACAAATTTATTATTTGTATAGCTGCGGTGCCTTAACAGATAGGTTAGTAGGTGGTCACTAAGGCTATCTGGCAGACAACCTGAGTGATAAATAATGGAAGGCTTGTTTGTTAGGGTCCAGTCAAGAAATTATTTTTTGTTGCTATTTTTGTCTACTCTGGTGAGTGTTTGTATTAGTTGGGTGAAACCATGTAAGTTTATGTACTTGGTGGGGTTTTCAGAGGAATAGGTTTGCCGATCAGTATTGAAATCACTGACTATAATTGCTTCTTGGGTAAATGTAGTGGATGCCCAGGAGAGTAGGTTTTCTGTAGTAGATGGGTTGTTGTTGGATGGGCTGTATACTGCTAGTAAGATTATATGTTTATTGTTGTTGATGTCTAGGCTTGAGACTAGTAGTTTGGTGTTGTTTAGGTCTGGGGGGGTAATTGTAGTTGCTCAAAGTTAAGTGAGTCCTTATATAATATTGCTACACCCCCACCATGTTTTTTTCTTCTATCTTGTCTGAGAAAGTTATAGCCAGGGGGTATGATTTTGTTGTTGTTTATGTGGGGTTTAAGCCAGGTTTCAGTTAAAATAGCAATGTCAGAAGTGTACAAGGAGAGGCTGGCATGGAATTCATGTATTTTGTTTAACAGGCTTCTGAGATTTATGTTAAGAAATAGGATGTCTGATCTATTTTTGGATATATTGTTTAATGACAGAGTGTTATTGCTTGGAGTTTTATTTGTGGAATTGATAGGTTTAGTTGGGTGGAATTTGGGCCTGGGTTAGGATGTATGTCACCGCATGAAGTGTTTTTTTTTGTTTGTTTGTATTGTTTTTTTGTGAGTTGTAGGATGAAAATATTTATTAGGTGTTTGGGAGTGTTTCAGTGATATCTATGGTGAGGTAGGTGAATGAAAATATTTATATGAAAATAGTTCAATTTTGGTGAAGTTATACATTTGTGATGTGAATTTGCTAAGTAGTGTTTGTGGAGGATTTGTATGTGTTAAGGTGGGAGAGTTTAAGTATATAATTGAAGGATTGTGAGGAGTAGTCAGAGTGAGGGCAATTATTAGTACTGCAAGGATTAGTATGTACATGAGTAGCATGTTTGAGTTTGGGTTTGTTGTAGTGTGTGTAGTGGTAGTTGTGTATGGGAAGAGTGGTGTAGAGTTATAGTAGTACTGTGTGAGAGGTTTGGGGAGGGTCAGGAGATGGGTGGGGTTAAGGAGTTGTGTGATGTATTGGTGATGTTGTTGAGTATGAGTGGAAGGTGTTATGTGGTGGGTGTGGTTTGAATAGTATAATTGTAATTGATTTGGTGTGGGTGGGAATGGGAGTAGGGTAGGGCGGCAGATTGAGCTCAAGCATACCAAGGGTGAATGGAGCTGGATGAGCTATGACGCAGACCAGGCAACGGGTACAAGAGAAGCAATCAGTTAAAAAGCTAAGCCAAGTCAAGTCAGTACATTAAACCACATCTAAGCTCAGAAATTGGGTTTCCAACTATCTTTGCTGAAATAGGTGTCTGTAATTTAGTGATAACAAATTGTGAGACCAAAGAGAGGTTTGTCTATACAATGGGAGACTCTTTGGATATATGTTTGGCTAGTATACAGTGGGAATGGGAGATGGGATGGCAATAGCATCCATTAGTGTGTAGACCTTTACAGTGAGGTAAGCTTTTCTATAGATGTTTTCAGAAAACTGTAAACTATGCTTATGCAGTTCCTTTGACTTTGCACTTTACTGATGTACACTGTATGGAGCTCTGGTTGTGGTGTGGTACTCTTTCAGGGTTAATGTTTTGAGAGATAACTTCAGGTGTGTTGGTAGGTATAGTGGAAGGCACATCTTAGTGTTAAGGGGACTGTAAAAGAGAAAGAGAGAAAACGTTATGGTCTGGAGGGGAAGTATTACAGAAGAAAGTAAGGAGAAGGCTGAAGAGTGGTAGAAGATATTAGGTTAGGGGAAAAAGAATGAAGGATTCAAAATGTACAGACACGCAGAGATTAATAATGTAGGCTAGTAATCAGTTGTAGAGTTCGATAAACAAGATAAACACTTACAAGAAAAGCAAGATCATCTCTATGAAATTAAATAACTTTAAGCTAGGAGCCATTGCAGCTATTTGAAATGCATAAACAATTCATATGCAATAGTACTGAATAACAGTGGTTCTAATTTCTATATTGTTCAATTATAATCATTACTATCCAGCTATGTATTGGTTGAAGCATGCAAAATACTAGATAAGTATGGCAGCATCCTCCTACAACAAATAATTGCAGTCTAGGTTTGCTGTTAGTTTAAAAGTGTAGCTTAACCACTGGCTAATAAATTTATCAGGCAGTACGCTGAGCCCTTGTGAAATGCAGATATTACAGTTCAGTGCAGTCACCAATCATTATTACTACAAAATTAAAAAAAAAAAAAAAAAAACAATTGCAGTTTTGTGTTATAAGTCTCCTGTTAGGTTAAAAGTTTAGGTTAACTGCTGGATAATAATTATGGTGCACAGTAAGCTGAGACCTTATAAAACAGAAATATTACAGTTCCATGCAGTCACTGACCATTAATACAAAGGAAAGAAAAAACAACTCCTATTAACATGATTACAATCATTTCCTAATAACAAGGTTACTGCTAGTATTTTCCATATTGGTTTTAAGTAGTGCACTTATCTGTTAACTTCCTACTGGTACATAAGTTCTAAGGAGTGTAGAGAATCCTTACTGACTGTACTTGGGCTGGCATTTGCAAGTGTTTGCAAATATCTGAGACTAGAAAAAATATAGTCCAGCTTTTAAATTGTATACATTTAATAACCAGAGACAATCAAAATCTCCTGAATAAAGTACTTACTAGGCATACACACTATTGCTGAGATGCCATGAGTGGTTATTGGACTGTGGGAAATTAATGTTTAAAATGGCACCATTGCTTTGAGGGGAATATGTAACCTCCATTTGGCCTTCTTGTAGGAGTGGCAAGGAAATGATTGACATGTGAGTGAGAAATGTAATCAGATAGGATGTACTTGCCATTGTATGAGCCTTGATGCAGACCAGCCAATGAATGCAAGAGAAACAATCAGTTACAAAGCTAAGCCAGGTCAGTACATTAAAGCCACACTTAAGGTCAAACATGGGGTTTCCAACTACCTTAACTGAAACTGAGGTCTATAATTTAGTGGTAACAAATTTTCAGACCAAGGAGAGGTTTGACTAAAGAATGCGAGACTCTTTTGATATATTTTTGGCTAGTACGTGGTGGGAGTGGGAGAAGGCACAGGAGTAGTATCCAGTAGTGTGCACCCCTTTATATTCTAACATAGAGAGGTAAGCTTTTCTATAGATGTTTTTGGAAAACTGTGACCTATACTTATGCAGTTCCTTTAACTTTCACTTTACTGCCATACACTGTATCGGGCTCTGATAGCAGCACAGTGCTCTTTTAGGGTTAATGATTTGAGAGATAGTTTCAGGTCTGTTGGTAGACACAGTGGAAAGCACATCTTAGTGTTAAGGAGAAAGGTGTACACATTATTGCTGAGATGCCATGAGTAGATTTTGGACTGTGAGAAATTAATGTTTAAATTAAATATTATCATTGTCATGTTTAACATGATTTACACACATTATATCGGCCTTATATAACAATAATTAATGATACATTTTTTGCAATAAACATAGTTATGATACTCATCTGTATTTAGTGTTACCTTCCTAAACAAAAATTTCTGACAAATAGCATTCTGACACCTTGTCATTCTATAAAAGTTTCTGTAAACTATATTTGAACCCTGCATCAGCTGTCCTCTTCTCTATGCACAATGTACTCACAACTTGTGCTAGACAGAAAGTTAGCTGACAGGAATATTTTCTTCAGTGATTAACCACATGATTTTCAATGAGCTCTACCCAGAGTGATGATGACTGCAAACCAGCATCTTGCTCATTTGCACTACAGAAGGCAGCCCAAATTAAAATTTTCACCTTTTTCATTTCATTGTGAACTGTGTTTGTGAGCTATTGAGCAGAATGCAAATGTAAAAAGCAATAAAAATGATCTTGTATTGCAGAATGGCACATTTAATTGATATACATAGTAAGGAACACAGCAGACATAGCATTAGTAGGACACATTCATCCCTTTCACATCTGCTTGCCACTAACAGCATTTAGGTTGCACACCATCAGGATTTATTGTAATGGCAAGTGTGCTAAAAGGGGATGCACAGACAATGATAGGAAGTCCTCTACTCCTTCATCACCACCAAACTATGGAACCCATCTTCTATAAGTAACACAGGTAGCACCACCATCTTCAAAACAGGTAGCACCACCACCTTCAAACAAATACTGAAAAATCATCTCAACTCTTCCTGGCTATGTATCTGCTCTATAACCTAACATCTTCTTTCTCCTTATATGATAATTAAACTGCTATACATTTTGCTGACTGATGATACTTTCTTCATATTTATTATTTTTTCATCACTTGATACCGGTATAATAATTCTGATTAATATATCTCTGTTTATACCTCTCTGATTAAATTCATCTAGCAACCAACTAAATTCCTGGTTTTATGTATATATTCTGTATATATTACTGTAATCAAACCAACTAAATTCCTCCTTTTATGTATATAATCTGTATATATCAATGCAGTCATGATGTATAATCAATGTAATCATGATGTATAACACTGTTTCTACTTCTGTACCAATTAATGTTTAATTTTTTTCTGTATCTAAGTTATTGTTGGAGCTTTTCTCTCTGGGCCGCCATTGAAAATGGGCTCTTTTAGGCCTAGTGGACTTTACCAGTAAACAAATGCAATAAAATAAAATAAATAAATACAATCAGTTCTTGGATAGTACATGCAACTACTCATGTCATAAAAGTTTATTGTCCAAATAAAGTAGAAAATAAATTGTGAGCAGATACAGCACTTGACCAGTACATTTAATAAATAAAATACAAGCTTTAAGTAAAAAAAAAAAAAAAAAAAAAAACACTTTCTGAAGTATTTAAAGAAATCTGGCATATACATCTTATATATGTAATTAATGAAGCAAACCTCTTTTCTTTAAAACAGGTTTAAAGAAACAACATTCATTGATACCACAGGTGTGCATAGCATTCAACCTAGTAATCCAGTCATATTCACACATTTCTGTCCTGTTTAAAACATCACTCCCCTGATATGTATTCAAATCAATGGTAACACCACAAACTTAAACTTATGTTCATAGTTCATAGTTCATATGTTAGTACTAAGCTAACTGCCCTTGCGAGCCATTTTAAGCCTAGCCAATTATCCCTTGTGAGACTAAAACCTTACACCTTGTGTTTGTAAGGCAAACACCTTAACCATTAGGCCACCCTCCCAACAGTGTCATTTAATTTAACAAATGTTACTAGGGCATTAGACTCATTCATTTTCTTAAAATCATACAGTTATTGGGATAGTCTATCACACAGACATCTGTTACTTTTGCCAGCATAAAATGAGGGGCATACAGCACTCTTGGCTAAATGAACCAACTTTGTACTATCACATTCAGCATGATGATGAAATGCTTATATTTTTTACATGAAAGCTTGAAATTTAATTATTAAATATACTTGTGTGACATAAATGTTTACAATATAATGTATTACAGTCACGATGAATACTCAGGATATATGAATAACTTCTTCAGCATATAGGACGCATATATCCATATGGGTCTACTTTGTTTGATAGAAAACACATTTCACTGAAACTCATTTCATCGAAGCCCCATTTAATTGAAAATTAATTCCCTAAGCACAAGTCACTGAAAGCTCACTTCACTGAAAACACATTTGGCTGAAACTCATTTCATGTAAACAGGTATATGCCCTGTTCCCCACTGTAGTGCGATCCTGGAGTTAGTATATATAGTTAAGGGGGTGTAGGGGGCATAGTTCCCCATATAGTTTGGGTATATATTATTTTCTGGAAAGAGTTATTCATTTGACTTGTAAGAATCCATGTCTATGATTTACAACATTTAAAATAGGTGGTGGGGTGTAAATAGGTGGGGGGCTACACCCCAACACCCCTCAATGTTGGGCTGTGCCCCCCACACCCCCTTACTATATATACTAACTCCAGGATTGCACTACAGTGGGGAATAGGGCATATACCTGTTTAGACTAAATGAGTTTCAGTCAAATTGAGTTTTCAGTAAAGTGAGCTTTCAGTGAATTGTGCTCATTTTTAGTGAAATGTGTTTTCTATCAAACAAAGTAGACCCATCCAAATTACTCATGTTACTGCTTTTGTGTTACCACACTTTACAAAATAGCATATGTTACAAAATTCATAGCACATATTGTTATTAATAATGAGAAGAGGTGGGTTTACAACAACAACCTTGTAATTTATTTTTCATGGACTACAGGAAACATTTTTATCATTTATATCACAGCCTTTAGGTTGTTTATTTCATATACAACATTGGATGTCAATATTCATTCTGAAAGCAGTCATAACAAATCTGTAAACTAGACTTAACCCCTGCCTTATGTGGCCTCTTTCTCTAAGATCATTTTACTTACACATGGTGCCACAGAAATAGTCAGTTGTCAAGTGGAATTTCTTAGCTCAGTACTGTCAAGGGTGCTGATGGCCACACACCAGCACCAGTCTCAGTTGCGCATACTGATGACATTCCAAATTAAATTGGCCATTATTTATCTTAGAAATTGAACTCTTGTTCACTGCTAGGAACTGCTGCCAGTGAAGAGTGTGCAATGACAAATGCTTCACAAAGGATTCAGAACAAAATAAAAATTAAAAAGGAAACATTAAAATATATATTTCTGTTGTTATCTCCACTTTGTTGCCTTGTATCATTAACATATGCTACTTAAACATCAGTACATTCACACAAACAGAGCCATCTCTGGACTTGAACCATCAAATCAGTCAATTAACAGCACAGAACTGAGATTACTATCAGCATGTGTCACAAACACAGACAAATAATAGGAAGAAGAAAAAGATTGCATATAGTGAAGATGTGACATTGTAACAATTCACATTAAAGGTGCAACAAAAACAAGCTGTAAAAGCTGTTATTTGTAATTTGCCAGTAGATGTGTGAATTAATGTAATCTTAGCAAGAGTTAAACTGATAGTTGCCTTGGTTTTCTTATTTTATTTCATTTCATTTATTTTTTGTCAACTGGGGTAGAGCCCTGATCCAAGCGGACTATTCAGAGGTTCAGGTCAGGATAACAGAAGTAGCGTAACAACGAAAGACAAGAGCAAGAAACTGGTAATCAGAAATGGTAACAATGTAGACAAGGGTGATTACAATGACATGCAAAGTAAATGTGAGCAAAGATCATCAGCTGCACCACGAGTATCAATCATATCGATGTCTAGACAGCAAAATATATACAAATTAGAATACAGAGGAGTGGACTGAAAATGGTAATTGGGTGAGAAGTCAAGCATGGCGTCCAAAGCAGATGGGGAGGGAGACAGTAAGGCAGAACAAAGGATAAGGACAGATTAAAGAGATGGATGAATGCAGCTTTGTAAAAGTACTCTAAGGGAGCTGAAGTATTTGTTACTGATGCAGGGAAAGGGGACCAGGGACTGACAGTTCCATCAGCTTTTATGTAAGATAATCCAGACCTGACCATAAACTTCTCTTCCTCCTAATCAGTATTATAACCTTGTACACTCATCCAAGTGTTGATGTGATACCCCAGACACATGTAAAATTGACAAATAGTTTGATGATGACTATGATTAACATTCCCAAGGCATTTCTTGAAATGACACCTTATTTCATGCAATCTCTCAGAAATAATGGAATCTATTTGTGCCTGTGTGAGCCATTGTAATCTTGTATGCTATAGTCATTTTTATGTTACTGCAATACAAAGATAGCTCTCTACTCATGGCACTTCTTGACATGATAGCATACGTCTTCATTTAATATCTCTGAAATGATGGACTCTGTTTATGTATATGTGAACCATTGTAATTGTTTATGTTATAGTCAGCTTTCTGTTACTATAATACAAAGATATCTCTGACTTCTCAATGTCAGTTGTATCCTGTATATTTTCTACTTCCTGTTAAGAGTGCATGCCTGCATTGCACCAAATCCAGCTATCTGTCCTACTTTTCACCTTGCTAATCCTTTGTTTAGCCCATTTGTTTGTTTGATTGTCATTGCATTTCTTACTTAACCAATCCTCCCACAAAGCTCAGGCCATGGCATGTAAATCCTATTCCAGTCCCGGGCACATGCACTCAAATTGTTTGCTTGAATCCTTCCAACTAAACTGTGTGCAGTAACAGGGATCGTACCATGAACAAGACCTCGTCCTCTGCACATTTCTTGTATATAGAATAGTTCTGCATCCATGTGTCCCTATAATAAGAGAATTTATGATATCTATAATCAGCACAAGATTCAGCGGATCATGTGATATGGGTGTATATTACAGTAGGTGTAGGACTAAGGGATCTATCATGATGCTAAATTAATTTATTCGACACATTAGTGCCCTTAATCTGTCCCATTGATTAGCAGTCAAATCTTGTATTTTATGCTTTAGACTCCAAATTCTCAAACAATGTGCCTTCCTCAGTACTTCTGGTCAAAAGTTTCAGGTATGCTGTACAATAGGTTCTTGTATGGGTCCACACACCCTTTTACCCCTTCCTTTTTCAATGGTTACCAGTCCTGCCTTCTCATCACATACAAACCCAGAGAAGGAGGCATATTCTTTGAACATAGCATTCTGAAACAGCTTGGTTTACCTCTTCTCCCAGTATGGAACAGTCAGTTGCAAAGAGACAAAACCAGGCCTTACCTCCTCCCTCTTGTTCAGTCTTTCCAAAGACATCTCTGCTTTTAATTTCAATTATTTCATGGCCAAGACAAACAGCCCTGGTGAGAGGGTTATGCACACCAATGAATCTCTCCACATGTGGAGGTTCCCCACATTAATCAATGTATTGAAAATTCCTTGAACCATGCAATGAATTTGGTCCAGGAAACCCTCTTTCTCAATATTTCAAAGAGAAATAAGAGCTCTACTGAAAGATCTGACAATACATTCCAGTGAATAGTGTCTTCTGAAGTTACTCTATACTTCCTG
The DNA here is from genome assembly GCF_019279795.1 of Protopterus annectens. Classification (NCBI taxonomy): domain Eukaryota; kingdom Metazoa; phylum Chordata; order Ceratodontiformes; family Protopteridae; genus Protopterus; species Protopterus annectens. Next base: position 768,942,738 of record NC_056751.1, read on the forward strand.
GAAACAATTTGATGATTAACAGGATTTTTTTTTCTTTCTTGATAGTCATGTACTCTAAAATAAAAGGAGGCTATAATTAGCTTTGTGTGACTAAGGGTTCAAAAGAGTGTTTTTGAAGGAAATTCCTGACCCTGTGAGTGTTAGATCTCAGAGGAATTATCAGTTGTGTAGGTGTTCATCAGGGTTCATCCATGGGCCCACTGTTGTTCACGCTAATGCTGAGCTGCATTAGTAAATAAGTCAGTTGGGACAGTTCAGCAATGCTGCTATATGCAGATCATGGTGCATTACATGCAGAGACTCAGAAATATAACATGAAACTAAATGCACATGGGATGAAACTGAGTGGAAAAGAAAACTGTCATGGCAGCAGATATAGAAATAAGAAGAAGAAGATGAAAACTGACATAGAAGTGCAAATAATAGAACAGTTTAACAGCTTCAAGTATATGGGAGAGGTGGTTGAGGAAATGGAAATTATAAATAAGGAGGTCAAAGCTAAACTCAGAGGAACTGCAGCCAACTGGCACAGAGTGTCAGGACAGTGTCTGACAGAAGAATGCCAAAGAAGCTTAAAAGTAAGTTGTGCAAAACAATAATGCCATCTTTATTTCTGTATCAGACAGAAACCTTCACAGTGAAGGCAGAGCAGGTGAGAAAGTTAAAAGTAATGGAGATGAAGTGCCTGAGATGGGTGGTAGGATGCACACTGTGGGACAGATGATAGAAATTATGATATCAGAGTGACCAAAAGCCAACGTAATTCTAATTGTAGAGACAGTCAAAGAGAATAAATTATGATGTTTTGGGCATGTGCAGAAAAGCAGAAGATGATTAGGGAAGATGATTTAGTAGAAACAGAAAGAAGGCAAGAGGAAAAAGGGATATCCAGCAAAGAGAATGGCTAGATTGTTTGATAGAAGACCTGCAAAAGTGAAACATGACTCTTGAACAAGGTAGGGAGCAACGCTGAATAGAGGTGTTGACAGTTTATGTGATACTCCAGCCCCATGTTAAAAAGACACCTGCTATCCTTTTCCCTGGCTCACCTCTGGAACTCCCTGCACCTCTTATTCGTACTACAGACAACCACTCTACCTTTAAGATCCTGCTTCATTCCCATCTCAAACCTTCTGGGAATGTTCCTGCTCTCATCCCACATGACTCACCCCCTCATTTCTCAACCTCCTTTACTTCTGTCTTCCCTTCATCACACTGAGTGTCTCTGACTACCACCATCTTCATTTTTTCATTTGCTCCCAGTCTTGCTCTACTTTTTTTTATTGCCCCACCCTTCTTAGATTCAACAATTAACACTTCTTATCCCCCGCCCTACTTTAACTCCGCTAAGATCTAATGTAAAACTGTAATGTCGACCCTGTGTTATTTCACATTGTAAGACATGTAATGGGAATATGTAGCAATGGATTTTTCTTATTTGAATTGACTTATTTATGTGTGTGTGTGTGTGTGTGTGTGTGTGTGTGTGTGTGTGTGTGTGTGTGTGTGTGTGTGTGTGTGCGTGTGTGTGCGTGTGTGTGCGTGTGTGTGTGTGTGTGTGTGTGTGTGTGTGTGTGTGTGATTTACCTTTTGCTTTTCTGACTGTATTTTCACTGCAATTGTGGATTTTTGTCATGTTGTGTAAGACCATCGTTCTTCAATAGTATTATATAAATGTAAATGCATTGTCTTCATATTATGTTGTTGTTCAAACCAAACCAAAGGAAAATGGCACAGCGAAGAAACCAAAAACTGAAAAAAAGTGCCAAAACTGCTGGAGAAAACTGGATAAAGTGATTTATTCAATAATCCACAAAAGTCACGCCAACCACATCAACATTAACGCCTTTAAATAAAACTGCGTTTTTGTCCTAATACACTGACTTCTTCAGATAACCTCTGACTAAAATATTGAACCTTTTATACATTAATTGAATACAAAATAACCAATCACACAAGTTCATGAATTAAGGAATTAATTTACAGAAATTCTTTAAAAAGCACGCACCTCTGCTAAGTCAATAATAATGTTCAGTATAAAGCACATAAATTAATACACATAAGCGGGACTTTTGTGGATTATTGAATAAATCACTTTTATCCAGTTTTCTCCAGCAGTTTTGACATTATATTGTTGTTATTACATAAATGTAAATGCATTGTCTTCATATTATATTGTTGTTATTACATAAATGTAAATGCATTGTCTTCATATTATATTGTTGTTATTACATAAATGTAAATGCATTGTCTTCATGTTATATTGATATATGGTTTCAAGTCCCAACCTATCCAGTTCTGTCGATAACTTATCCAGTGTTACGGTCTCCATTATTTTTCCACAACATGAAAGTAGACTTAAGGGTCTATATGATTCTGGGTTTGTCCTACTCCGCTTTCCCTTAAAGACAGGTTTAATAAATGCATGTCTTCAATCTTGAGGAATCTCCCCATATTTATATGACCTAGTGAATAATAAATATAATGGTAGTGTAAGTTCTTGCTGAAAGTGTTCTCAGGTCATTGTTACTAATACCGTCTCCTCCCTGCGCTCTGTTTGGATCCAGTTTGCACAGTTCTTTTTTGATATAATCTAATTTGAATCCAGTATCTGGGTTTACCTGAATGTCGCTAGGACAACGTATCACCCCTTTTGTGGAGCCAAACTGGCTTGCATAAAATTTTGTAAATATAACTATAATCTGTTTTCTCTGAGAATAAATTTTAGAATCTGCATACAGTTTAACAATTTGTGTGTCTTTACTTCTTCCACATCTTATGTATCTATAAAAAGGTTTGCAATTATGCTCAATATCTTTATATAAATTTTCTTCAAATCTTTCTTGATCTTGTCTCACAGTATGTTTAATCTGTTTGTCCATCTTGTTTATTTCAGTTTTCAAAGTTGTAATTTGACCTCTCTTCTATTTCTTATATTTTTTGTTTCTAACCTTAATCGGATATATTGTTCTTATGGAAATATATCCCTCTGATGTTTTATGCCTAGAGCCTGATGTTAAACATTTTTTGAATTTTGCACTCAAATTTCCCTTTTAAAGCTTTCCACATTCCATTTGCAGTTTTTTCCACTGAATATCTCACTCCAGTTAGTTTTACATAGTGACTGTTTTGCTTCCATATAATCTGAAATTAACCTTCTGTGCATTGGTTTAGATTTCAGTTTGACAGAATTATCTAGTGGCAAATTAACCTTAATAACCCCATGATCACTGCACATCAATGGTGGTAAAACTTGACTTAAAGTTACAGTAATTTCTTTGGGAACACAAACAATATCTAGTATGTTCTGACACCTGGTAGTTTTTTTTACAATCTGAAGCAATTGTTGTTCCTGAATATACTCTGTGTATAATTTTCTTACAAAATTTTTTTGAATCAATATTATTCCAGTCTGTTTCTGGTAAATTTAAGTCCCCAGCTAATATTATTTTTTCCCTCCTTTGTTTCGTGTAAGAAATGTATGAATTCCTCTAGATTATCTGCACTTGACTTTGGTGGTCTATACATTCCAACAATTGTCATGTGTTCCAGGGTTGTCTTTATTGTAACAGTTATACATTCTATATTATTGGTGTTATTGAACAAGTAATAACCACAGGTCTCATAGTTATCTTTAATCCCTATCATAACAGGTTTAATAGGTTGTTAGGTTTACTTTCTTTTATCCTATCCATGGCTTCCTTGTGTGAGATTAGTCTTTGAAGATCTAGCTTTAATTCCTCAGGATTTTTTTAGTTGAGTAGAAATTGCTTCCAGATTCAAATGATCAATTGAAATACTTTTCTTTTTATAATGTTTTGCATAATGATGTTTAAAGGCATCAAGAATATCACCTATATCTGAAACTTTTTCTTTTTCCCCATCATGTAGGATATTAACAATATTGTTAGCATTAGATTGCATTTTAATCTTCATAGATAACTTATTCAGATGCTTAGGTGAACGCATAAGAGTTTATCGTTAATCTTTCTAATGCTAGATTGGTCTTGTGAGTTAAAATGTCATTATATTTTTTGTTTAGGTGCTCTGTTTTCTTTTTATAATGAGAAGAATATGAAGCCCTTTCAGATTTAAGTAATAAAAGTTGAGATTGTAATTCTTGCAGTTCTGATCCCCATTCTTTAATTTCATTTTTAAACCATCTGAGTGCTTTGATATATATATATATATATATATATATATATATATATATATATATATATATGTATAGGCTTTTAGTGAATCCCAAATCATAGCTATGTTAACCTTTAAAGTATAATTAGCCTCTAGAAAAAATGGAGTTCTAATAGTAACCAAGGTTTGAATTCTTTGATTTTTGTAATATAAGATGGCATTCTAGATGTAATGAGTAATGATTTAAATCCAATTTGAAATTTCAAAACAAGAGAATTATGATTAGATAGTGGACACAGAATTATTGAAAAGTAGAAATTTTTGAGTACAGATCCTGAGAAACATGTATTTTGTCTGTTCTGGTTTGAGTGCCAAATCTATAATCTTGATGACAATATATTAATGAATTAGCATCGTTAATATTAAATGTGTCCAATAAATTAAATGCCTCTGTTCATATTTTTAGGAGTTTTGCAGTGGAAGATAGACAAAGAGGTCTTGTGTTGGTAGTTTCTAAAGCATCAAGTATACAATTAAAATCTCTTATTATTAAGTTACCTTTATAGTTATTAGCAATAAAATCTAAATGTTTGTAGTACTTACTCCCATGCCAGGGAACCAATATAAATTACTAATGTCCATATTCTATAATTAAATTTCGGTATAATGAGAGCTATAAGATGCTTTTTGTCTACATAGTTGTAAATAATTTCAGGGTTAATAATATTCTTTTTCCATAGAATTGTTACTCCTCTAGTCTTGGATTTATAAGAAGAACAAATTTCCACTGTAACAGCTACAAACAAATGCAATTTGAGGGTCATGCTGTTCAATGCTAGAAGTTTAAATCTCAAAATGCACTTGCTCAAAGCACTCCTTAAAATGGAGAAAATCGACATTTGTTCTGTAACAAAGACCTGGTTCAAAGCAGCAGAAAGCACCCCTGCACTACCAGGCTATAACTCATTCCACACCTTTCCTTTCGACCCTAGAACTTGGACCGAAGCTCCAAAGGTGGTGGTGTTTCCATATTGCCAGAACAACCACTCACAGTAGCCAAAGACATGAAGTCATAAGACAAAAGCGCTTGACTGTTTTTTCTGTTTAAGGATCCACTTTTGATTGTACATCTGCTGATATTGTTCGTGCAAAGGACTATTTTTCTCTGTTTTTGCACTGTTTAAGGATCTACTATTGATTGTACATCTGCTGATATTGTTTGTGTAAAGATTAAAGCCTAGGTTTATAACCTTGTCCCAGGTTTTTGGCGACTGTGAGTGGTTGTTCTGACATTATTGGTGACTTTTTGCCACTCTTATACACCATTTTTTTTTTGCTTCCTGGTGTTTCCATATTCATAAAGGAAGCGCACACCTCCAGACTGGTAGCTCAACATAATGCATCAGAGATACTTCAGGTGCAGCTACTATTGGGTAAGACAGTGATTCAGGTTGTAGTCTGCTATATGTCCCCAACCATGTCCCAAAACTCACACTCCAAATTCCTAAGCAACCTGGAGAATGTTAGGGTCCAACCTAACACTCTCATACTGGGTGACTTCAACTACCCCTCCATTAACTGGGAAAACTACTCATGTACCAGTACACTTGCCCAACATTTCCTGGAATTCATTAATTCCAATGCCCCCACTAGAGGTAGTAACATCCTTGAACTGGTCATTACTAACATGGGCGACCATTGCTCTACACTAATTGTCACCTCCTCCTCCCTGGTTAGATCTGACTACAAACTAATCACCTTGGAAATCCACATACCCCCCCCCCCACCACACACACACACGCAAAGGTTACCACCATGAAAAACTTCTCCAAAGCTAACTTTGGGCTCCTAAAAACAGAGGTGGCTAACTTCATGGCACCTATGCAAATGGAAAATAGTTGCATGACTGCTGAATCATACACCAATGCACTCTATGAATATGTACACAAATGCATGTATCTCACCATACCCAATAGAACCAGGATGCACTCCTCCAAAAAAAAAGGAAGCCAATCTGGTGGTCCCCCGCCATAAACAAACTCTACAACAGAAGGAAGAAACTGATGCAGAATAAGGTGAAGTCCCAATACTGGAAAAAGTCGCTTATCAGCCTCAACAAAAAGTTGAGATCCCTCATCAAATCCTCTAAAGCCAGCTATGAAAACAGAATTGCAGCAGATAGTAAAGACAACCACAAGGCCTTCTATAGTTATGTAAAGAATCTCCACAGCAATATCCAGATTTGCTCTGAGCTACTGCACAATGGTACCACCTATATTAAGCCAACAGATATTGTCAACATACTGGCCGACAGATTCAATGTTAACTTTACCCCTCTCTCTCCCCAAAGGACCAATCACAATACCAGAGGAATGCCAGACATCCAGCATTACTGCAGCACAGGTTAAAGCTACATTGTCCAAGGCCAAGAATACAGCTTCCATGGGACCCGACAATATCCACAGATGTGTTCTACATGCACTACAAAGTGAACTGGCACCACATCTGTGTGCCCTGTTCAATCACAGCCTCAGGCTTTGTCCCTACTGAATGGCGCACTGCTACAGTTATCCCTCTCCATAAAGGGGGAGTGACTACAAAACCCGGGAATTATCACCCCATTAGCCTGATGAGTCTGATATGTAAAGCTATGGAGCACATCATCATGGACCTAATTAAAAAAGGTATAGGGAATCTCTAAACTCTATATCCCACACAATTTGGTTTTGTGAAAGGTAGATCATGCCTGGTCAACTTGGTTGATTTCTTTGAGTCAGTCACCAGAAATGTGGGTGAGGGCAAGGCAGTTCATACAGCCTACCTTGATCTGGCCAAGGCCTTTGATACCATTCTCCACTCAGGAATAATTGATAAACTCACCAAACTAGGCAACAACCCTTATATCTCTAGGTGGGTTGCAAACTGGCTCACAGCTAAAACCCACAGTGTGAAAGTAGTGGACTCTAAGTCAGACTGCTGACCAGTCATGAGTGGAGTCCCACAGGGATCAGTCCTGGGTCCTCTCCTGTTTGGCATCTACTTCTCAGCAGTCCAGGCCAACACTGTGAGACTCTGGCTGACCAAGTTCACAGATGACTGCAAGCTGAGAGCCATTATTAACTCCCCAAGTGATGTAGACACCTTACAGAAAGAATTCACTGAGAGCAATGACTGGTGTCAAAACCATGGCCTTAAAGCTTAATGCCAAAAAAAGCGTTATCATCCCCTTTGGGAAAAACTCAGTTCCCACAAATTACCACATCGATGGGAGCTCACTGAACACCCACTAATTACCACATCGATGGGAGCTCACTGAACACCCATTAATTACCACATCGGTGGGAGCTCACTGAACACCCATTAATTACCACATCGATGGGAGCTCACTGAACACCCATTAATTACCACATCGATGGGAGCTCACTGAACACCCATTAATTACCACATCGATGGGAGCTCACTGAACACTAATTACCACATCGATGGGAGCTCACTGAACACCCATTAATTACCACATCGATGGGAGCTCACTGAACACCCATTAATTACCACATCGATGGGAGCTCACTGAACACTATACACCACATCAAAGGGAGCTCACTGAACACTATACACCACATCAAAGGAAGCTCACTGAACATTATACACCACATCAAAGGGAGCTCACTGAACACTATACACCACATCAAAGGGAGCTCACTGAACACTATACACCACATCAAAGGGAGCTCACTGAACACTATACACCACATCAAAGGGAGCTCACTGAACACTATACACCACATCGAAGGGAGCTCACTGAACACTATACACCACATCGAAGGGAGCTCACTGAACACTATACACCACATCGAAGGGAGCTCACTGAACACTATACACCACATCGAAGGCAGCTCACTGAACACTATACACCACATCGAAGGGAGCTCACTGAACACTATACACCACATCGAAGGGAGCTCACTGAACACTATACACCACATCAAAGGGAGCTCACTGAACACTATACACCACATCGATGGGAGCTCACTGAACACCCATTAATTACCACATCGATGGGAGCTCACTGAACACTGAAGGCATTATAAGAGATCTGGGGACACAGGTTGACAGCAGCCTCTCCTTCAAACACTACATTGCCACTGTGGTCAGAAAGGCCTTCTATGTGCCATATCTCATTACCAAGAGTTTTGCATCCAGGAAAAAAGAGGTCATCATCCCTCTCTACTCTTCCCTCATTAGGCCAATCATTGAGTATAATGCCCCATTTGGCATGTACCTCACTAGACACATGCAACAGCTGGAAAGACCACAAAAGTACCTCACAAAGAGGATCCTAGGCCTTAAACACATGTCTTACATGGACAGACTCAAAAAAATTTCAGCTATTCTCTGTCTCATATTGTCTACTAAGAATCAATCTCTACTTGACTTACAAAGCCATGTCTGACCCAGCTCTGTTAGAAATGCTACATCTAAAGAAATCCCAGTCCCTCCACACCACACGCTCCAGAGACCTCAACCTCATTACCACAATCAACAGAACATGCTGGAGGGACAGGTTCATAACCCAGAGACTGCCCATACTCTGGAATAGACTTCCCATGCATGTCAAGAAGAGCACCTCACTGGCCCTGTTCAAGAGAAATCTTGATGAGTGGATGGGAAGTAGAAAATTCACCCCAGGGATCACTCCAGTGGCTCTAATTTATAGAGGCACTGGGATCTAATGTTGGGCAGCGTGATGCCAGGGCACTTCCATGGGCGAGGCTTGTAAGGGCTCCAGGGCCATTAGCATAGAAGACACCTATGAACCTAAGAACCTATAAAAGAGACTACCCCACATTGTTGGAACTCATTCAGCACTATTGGCGAGGCATTATGTACATCTTTGGTGAGGAAGATGCAGTCTTCCATATATAACTAAAAGTTTGTCTGTTCAATGTATGACCACATCCATTTCAACACCCCTCTCACTCTGATATCCAAGTCATTTTACCTGTAAAAAACTGTTCAGTTGATAATGAGCAACCTTGCCTCATGTCCCTGTAGAACCTTCTATTTTTAAAATCACCCTCCATTAACAAAAATATGCCTACACAATATTTGTATCTACTAGTAAAATACCCTCCTACATTCTTCTTTTTCAGGTCTTACATCAAAGTTATCAATTCACTTATTTCAAAGGCTTCTGTATGTCAAAAATAACTAGCCTTCTTTTCTTGTTACCCTGTGGCTATGTGTTTAGACATTTGGCCAGCATTCAATAGTTGTCCATCCTATTTTTATTTTGTATAGACCCATTCTTTCCTATACTGGTTAACTTTGAGAGTATATTGTCCAGGCTGTATGCCAGAATGTTTTATAACATTTTGCAACCGTATTTGATAATGGTGTGGGCCTGTACTTTGCTGAATTAGTACAATTCCATTTACCTTCAAGGAGAATTGCCACTTCTCTACCATTTTAGACTACTCCAGGGATAGAGAAAAGCTAGCCCTTTCCCTTATCTTGTTATACATCTGGGATAATGTTCTCACCATGTCTTCCCCTCTCCATTTATAGAATTCAGTGGAGATGCCTTCATGGTGGGAGCCTTTCAAGATATTAGTATTTTTTAAGTTTTTTATTGGACTTTCAATTTGTAAAGTAATTACAACAATGTTTGTACAGATATTTGAGAGCACAATAAATGAAAAAAATTCAACTAAACCTCACAAAAAAAGAAAAACTATTTTCAGGAGTGTCCATTGGTCATTAAATCATTCAAGCTATTATACATTACATTAAATCTAAAATGCAGTTATTTTTGCTTGTCAAGTAGATCTATACATTTTGTCTGTGCATTATAGCAAGAGCTAATCCTGGTTGTTCTTGACTTAATTGTAATGATTTCTAGGTGACAGACTTCAGTTGCAATATTTATAAATTATATGAAGGAGGGTGTAACTTTGTTCTTCCAATTCTGAATTATAATTTTTCTTGATATAGATAGCACAGACCACAAAGTGCAATATTTAATTTTTAACACATATAGGAATGGCAGTGTTAAAAAGGATTAGTTTGTTGTTTCTCTTTCAGGTTTTCCTGGTTAGGGGTCACCACAGCTGAACTCCGATCCGCTAATGATTGGCAGTAGATTGGTGTCAGCTCGACGTCCAACCTTCAATGAAGGCACGCCCATTTATGCATGTCTTTCAAATGCCCATCCAACCATGGGGAGGACATGCAGACTCCACACAGAAGGCACTCCCTGCACTTCAGCTGAGAATCAAACGGGAGAACCTCTTGCTGTGAGGCAACAATGCTATCGCTGCACCACTGTGCAGTGTTAAAAAGGATTAGTGATTTATATAAATACATTTATCTAGAAAAAAGCCTGAAAAAGAGATTAATGTTATTCCAATAAGGTGTTAAGACAGTACAATCAAAAACATGTGTTGCCAATCTTACTTAAGTTCTTGTTTACATCTCCAACAAACTTGTTTCTGCTTGCACATTAATTCAATTTTATGTGGTATGAAGAAAGGTCTCTGCAAAAATTTCCATGACGTTTTATGTTTAAAAGAAATTAGAATTATTTTTTTTATCTTTTTCACTCAGATGTTTTTTATTAATTTGGGTAAAATTGTTCCAAGAATTGTCATTGCAACATTTTGTTTCTTTCCTCATAACTCGCTATATAATTTAGATAAGAGACCCTGTCCCAATGTGTTTTCTTGCATTAATAATATTAGATATTCAATTAATTTTGGGATATGATCTCTTATCCTTGGTTGCATTAACTTAATTTCCTCTTCTACATGTTGTCTGCAGGATTGTACATCTAGCCACATGCCTTTATTTAAATTCTATGTGTTCTTAATATAATCAACAGAATATAGCTTTTCATCTTTCATTAATTGAAACCAATATAGAATATTTTTCTCTTTAAATGTGATCATTGTTTCGATCTTTGAGGTGAAGATGTTATTTTGGGAATATGACATAGGAAATATAAGGAAGATCCATGCTTTATATGCCAGGTTTCTATATATAACATTTTTAAATCATTTACTACAGTAGAAATTAAATAGGAGTCACTTGTTTGATTACCTTTTCCTATAAGGTAATCCTTTAATAACCATTGCAGACTGTTATTTAGCATGATATAATTATTAAAATCTATTATGATTAGAGTTTATAAAATATTCCCTAAAAACTCTTTCCAGATAGGTGTATAAGTGTTGTTAATCCAAAGACATATTGTTTTTATAATTAATGATAATGAATATAATTCTAGATCTGGGAGTTCCATCCCACCCATTGCCCAGTGTCTCATATGAGGGTGTAAAGCAATTATTGGTTTATTGGGATACCAGAGAAATCTGAAAATTAATGTGTTAAATTCTTTAATACAACTATGTGTGTTGTGTGTGTGGGGGGGGATGGTGGGGTAATATTAATGATTGTATAATATTTAAGATTTTTGGTAAGATAATCATTTTGATTATAGATACATAAGCTCTCTTCCATTGTGAAGACAATTGTATTTCATTTGTCTATTAGATTCTTTATATTGTTTATACAGTTAGTATAATTATAATTTATTATATATTTGATGTTATATGGTCTAATTATGCCTAAACAATTCATTTTCTTCTCCTTGACAATATATTTAATGAATTTATTTTTTATTCTATTCTTAATTGTATTTACATGTAGGATTTTTGTTTTGTCATTGTTAAATGTCAAACCAGATTTCTTTGAAATACATCCATTGCTAAGAAAACTGCAGCTAGAGAATTGTCATTGTCATTTAATATCAGAAGGACATCATCAGCAAACAGCTGAATTTTAGAGTTTAAATTCCCTTTTGTGTTAATACCATTGATATCAATATTTGATCTGAGAAAATCTGCAAATGTTCCCATAATTAGGATAAAAAGCAGAGGTGAAAGAGGACATCTTTGTTTGGTTCCTTTCAAAATTTGTATAGAATCAGAAGTAAAACTACTTGTTTTGACATTAGCAAAGCAATCATTATAAAGAAGATTAATTAGATTCTAAAAGTAGCAAGATATATTTCCAGTTTACTGAGTCAAAAGCAGTATTAATATCAATGCTTACTAATGTTAAGTTCTCTTTTATTTTATTCACATAGGCAATTATTGTGATATTCTTTTAATATTATCATAAGTATTTCTGTTTAAGGTAAAGTCAGTTTGATCTTCGTCAATCATGGGGGTAGAATATATTTTAATCTATTAGCATGAATTGCCACAAACAATTTATAATCTACATTTAAAATTGAAATCAGCCTATATGAATCGCATTCACTAGTATCCTTGTCAGTTTTTAAAATTGGAGAGATAAGGGTATATTTCCAAGAAGGAGGAACTTTAGCTAGGTCTTTGATTATAGTAAAAACCTTGTGTAGCATGTCTGAGGCTTCTTTGGGTAACAGCTTATATAGTTCAGATAGAATCTCATCACTACCCAGTGCTTCATTAGGTTTCAGTTTAGAAATTTTAGTTTGACGTCCAGACATAGAGATCAGTTTGTCAATTAATTTAATTTGGTCATCACATAGTTTAGTTTTTATATTTTTAATAAATATTTTAATTATTTCTTCTGGCTCTATTACTATATTATTTTGTTTGATTTTATTATAATAATCTCTGAATTCATTTAGAATATCTTCTATTTCTGTCACTTTTCTTATCTTCCTATGTGAGTTGACTTCTTTTACGTGATTGGACTTGCTGAGTAATTTTGTTTTTGTGGCTAAATTACACATAGATTTGGGGTTAATAGAGAAGTTACTCACCTTAAACTTATCAAGGTTGATTTTAGTTTTATCATTTAAGATTTTTAAGCATTTGTTGTTAACTTATTTTCTTCTGTATTATTTTTATTTGTCTGATTTTCTAATTTTAATTTATCAAGTTTTTCTTGTATTTAATGTAATATTTTTGTCTGGTCATGGTTTTTATTTGGCAGCGAATTAGTGACTCTACCAAAAAGATATGATTTTAGTGCATCCTATAAATACATTTCTGAAGAATCTTCTGTATTATTCAGTTCTAGAAAGGAAATGACTTCTTTAATTAAAAAGTCCTTAAATTCTTTTAAATAAGTTATATAAGCTGGTAATCTTCTGATTTTAACATTTCAAAAACAGCTCAAAGATAAATGCATTGTAGTCTGAAAGTGGGCAGGTTACTGTTTTGCCTTTGCCTAGTGTATCAATCAGGTCATTACAGACATAAACTCTGTCAATTCTGGATTGTGTTCCATGTCTATGGGCATAATGGGTAAAAATAATTAAAATGATTCTGAAAATGCAGCTATGTCTCTAAAATGAAACAATTCAGTAAATTTTAACAATGCCTCTACAGATGCCTATATTCTCCTTTTACCTGATGTGTTAGTATCACTTGGTGACAATATGCAATTAAAGTCTCCTGCTAAAATGATAGTACATTTTGAGTTTTCAATTACTTGTTCTAGGTGTTGATCAACTATTTTAATTCCTATTCCAGGAATCCAATATAAGTTAATAAGAGTTAATATATTCTTATTATACTTTATATATACTTTATAGTACAAAGCACACCTTTATCGTGTTGATATGTTTCTATAACCATAAGGATAGACAGTGAATCTCTGCAATAATATAGCAACCCCCCTTTTTGATTATATTGTGAACTGGATAATATTGTGTAGTTTTTAGTATTCAACCTGTCTATGTCTTCTGTTAATAAGGGTGCTTCCTATAAAAAAATATCTAGAGAATTAAACAATTTCAAATGCCTGTTTAAGCTACCCCTCTTGCATCCATTATTTAATCCATTAACATTTATGGAAATACAGTTAAAGTAAGATATGCTTACATCTCTTATTATTGTTCCCTATTTATGCATAGTTTTGAAATTCATCAGCTAATAATATAAAATATGAAAGACTGCTCTACAACAATTTAAAATGTTTTGTGGTATGTCCCACCATAAGACTGATATATTTTCACACCTTTCTATTCTCTCTTTGTAAGATTATATTAAAGTAAAATGAATAATTGTTTGACAATGTTTAAACAATAAAATGTACCAAACCTCGTAAAGAAATAGCCAGATCCAGACACATTGGAATGAACAGTTTAATGAGTTGTCACACAAGAAAAATGATAATCCTCAGCCAATTTTATCGAAATAACAAATCCAAAAATGATCAGTCTGACTGGTCATCCCCTTCCTTGAAGAGAACTACAGACAAGAACTCCTGGACTGATGTGAAAAATCAAAAACAAAAGACTGAATCTAAAATAGCTGTTCCTGCTAAATCTCTCAAAGCATCTAGTTCAGTATGACTTGTGACCAGTGTAGTGATTAAAATATATAAATTATGTCTTAAAGGAACCAAACAATTAGTTGAAGCATTCCCTATTCAATTATTAATGACATTGCTGTACTAACTAATTTCTTTCTTCGTTAAAACAGGTAACTAAGTCCTGACTGCAGGGATTTTCATTGTTTTTTTGAGACTGTTGTTAAATTTTATGATCATTGGGCTGCTGTGGTGTGGTAGTGCCGAGGAATTGTGTGTTATCTTTTTGTAGTTGGTTTGATGCTTTGGGATATGGGGATATGCCTGCATGTGGTGATGAAGTAAAGAGCTTTGGATTAAAGATGTTTTGTTACTCTCTTTTAAATATATTTGCTTGGAATGGTTAATGGTGTTTGTCTAAATGTGCTTGAACTTATTTGATGGTATGCTTGTTAGATGCTTATTTCCTGTGAATTCCTTGTAGAAATTTGAACATGCTGTGTCGTTAGTTTTTTTTTTTTTTTTTTTTTGGTTCATTAAATCAGCTCCTTTGACTTTTTTTTTAAAGGAAATAAAGGAGGGAATGAGAAGCCGCCTTGGATATGCGATGTGAAGCTCTTTTATGCTCAAGATGCCATACAAGCCTAATATATTGTTTTGCTTACTTTGCATCTTTGCTTGGGTCATGGCCTCAGTTCTTGTCTTCAGGAAGTGAGGTGATGGCTGCTGTATCGGTACTTCCTATGTGGCAAAGAGTCAGGTCTGTTTCTACATGTAGCTGTTTAATTGCTGAATAGATATTTTGGTAGCATAATAGGAACTTGTCGAATCTACTATATTAAGGGTTGTGAAGTGCCAGATATTGTCGTTGATCTGAATTTGATTTGGTAAGTGTGAATAGAAACTATATCATGCCTAGTCTCGTCTGAGCATATGTGTTGCTAGTAGTAAGTTAACCAGTTGATGAAGAGTAGATGAAATCTACCACAAGTAGGGTATGCAGATAACATTTAGCTTTGCAGTCTGATTTAGGTGAGATAGTTATAGTTCAGTTGGAAAGGGCTCAGGGGGCATTCAGTATTTACAAGATACCAAAACACTTTCCCATGACTGACTAGCTCCCAATTGTTTAATCACAAATGACTGAAAATACAGCTACATATACATAAGAACTGCACAAACAAGGCAGTGTTTTTCAAGGGATAAACCCTCCTGTATACTCACATGGGGGACTTTGCCTATACACCCCTTTACAACCATGGACAAAAAAGAAACGCCCTGCAAAGGTATACATAGCAAAATCATGAGCTGTGGTCTCACAGTTGCACTGCAAAAAATAGGAACTACAGTCAAGGAAAGTAGATTTGTTTCCATTTCCTAGGAAAACAAATACAAAGCTGTTTTCATTCCCATAAAGTGTGTCTGCAAAGCTTATTTGGCTAATTTAATTATTTGTCTGCAATTAATTCTGAAGAAGTTAGATATTGCATATGTTGAAATTATATTTCTAGCCGTGTTCAAGACTGAAACATATTCACATGGTTGGCTAGTGATGGATTATTTCTTTTTTTTTTTCCTTTCACCTGCTTGACTATGCATTTTGGAGTTCTTTGAGTAATTTGGCAGAACTTCTTTCAGATCAACAAGAATCATTCTTAATAGCCTGTGACAAACTTCTCCAACTCCTGGGTTTTTATTTATGTGATTATTATAGTAGATGCTTTTTTGGTATTTTGGTAATTATCAATAAAAATAAAACCAAGTTCCAAATGAAAGTGCTAAGAATATTATCAAAAAGAGGCAGATTAAAAATACAGTAATGTTGGAATCTCATCGCATTAGCCTCACTATTCAATTATCAGGCTTTGTTTCAGTTGATAGATTGTTTAGATGTTGAATCTTTACAATGTTTATGGTTGTTTCATTTCAGGTAGTCAGATTATGTTTGAAGTAGTTTTATAGAGATGATTGTCAGAAATCTTATATGTGAATAATGGTTAGATAGCAATGTGGAGGGAAAAGGGCCAAATGTCAAATCTGCACATTATCTGGCATACAGAGATTGCACCATAAGTTAATCGATAGAGTTTTTTCTTCACCAAGTTTTCTTTTTTGGTCACTAATGGTTAATATTTGTATAGTAGCGGTTACTGCTGTTATTCATTGAGCTAATATCTAGTTGTGTTTAAGAACATTATCAATCACCTGCAGTGAAAGTATTGCTTGTCCTCTGTAGGTCTAAAGTCTGGTCTGCGAGCTTATTTCACTGACACTTGTAGTCATATGGCTATGTTTCTAATATAAGACTTGAAGCAGTCTTACAATTAGATCATTGTCTGTAATCCACTATGATTATAGACCAGTGTTATGTTTATGACAACACAAGTGAATGAAATATTTAAACAGCTTATGCAGTCTGTTACTTGAATTATAATTTGAAGAGACTTGTGAGTGAGAATTGAGATGTCGGAAGAGTGATTGCAAAGTGGTAGATGTATACTTGTACTTTTCTGTTGATAGGGAATGTAAATTCCTTCTTGCTAAATTATAATTGCAAGTTAAAACAAATACATTTCAATGTACAGCATTTGTTATTTGATTTACATTCGACGTTGGTCAACATGTATTACCAGTTGTCTCAGATTTTAGTATTTACTTGATTCACACTTTCTTATTTAATGTTGCTTGTTGTTTTACAGACATGACACCTTATTTACCAATTTCCAAATCATATGACTTGCCAGTAAGGAGTTGCAAGTGGAAAGGAATGATAAGATATTCTAGTAAAGTTTATTTCAGTTATTAACCAGGGAGCATACATCTGATCGTATTATTCAGACAGGAAATCAGTATGTTTTAGAAGAGAAAGGTAACTCTAAAGTAAGCAAGCTAGCAGTGGTATGCATTCGCTGCAGTGACTGAGTGATATAATAGTTGGGTAAATGCATCTATATTAAAAGATTTATTAAAGAGAGAGGCAAAAGAATCACAATACATGCATGACATCATAAAGAAACTAATGTATACGTCAAAAGGGTTGTTCACATTTGTTCTAATTATAAACCCATATGGTCATGCTTACTTGATGCAGAAAGGGTACAGGATGATTTAACAGACATAATTAAAGATTTGTTAGATCTAGTATAATGTTTGAAACACTCCTTTATTTCAGATTGGAAACATGCTGCAGATTCATTTGAACTATTGCAGTTCATCCTAATATTATTCTGCTAACATTTTACTAATATTAAGTGGAACATATAAGAAATATTCACTGGGCTATGAGGAGTTAAGTTCATAACCTCAGTATGTCATATATCAATATGTGAGACCACAGAGGTTCCTCACCAGTAGAATTTCAGGTCCTCAAACACCTACCCTACACAGATGGGCTAAAAGCCCATAGACACTCATACAGACTCCTCAGAGGTGACCTCCGTCTGGCATACAAAGCAATTTCAGACCCTGACTTGATAGGACTGCTGCATATCCGCAAGTCAAGATCCACTCGAGCAACCCATACGTGTGACCTCAACCTAGTCTGTGATATCAATAGGACTTGTTGGGACAGATTTGTGTCCCAGAGACTCCCCATCTGTGGAATAGACTCCCTCTCCATGTCAAGCAGAGTACCACATTATTCCTTTTTAAGTGCAGCCAGGATAACTGGATGGAAAAAGTACACTTACCATAAATGTAGATGTTCGAGTGTATTCACTGTTGCAGTCATCACATTTGGGTTATCTGCTTGCAGTAGCCCTCAGTCGACCTGATTAACAAAGTCTTGGGTCCTGCGTCGGTTGCTGTCTCCTCTTCCATGACGTCAGGTAGTCAGGGTATAAAACATGCAGCCAATGCCATTACATCAGTTTTTCTTGCCCCAGATGTCAGGTGCCCCTTAATGGGAAACAATAATTATATATATATATATATATATATATATATATATATATATATATATATATATATATATATATATATATACAAGGTTATACCTCCAACAAAAAAGCAAATACACCAAAAATATTTTAAGCATAGTAAAGGAGAGTAGAGGTATAGCCATAAAAAAAACAAAAGTCAGGGGGCTGGAGGAGGGTAACCAGGACTGCAACAGTGAATACACTCGAACATCTACATTTATGGTAAGTGTATACAACTGTACTATGTTCTTCATGTTTCATTATTGCAGTCATCACATTTGGGTACATTCCCAAAGCTAAGGATGGAAGGAGGAATTTAGATAGCTTTAGGACCAGCTATAAGGCCCTGCAAGACTGCAGTGGCAAAGCCAGCTTTGGATTTACAGAAAATTGGCAAATGATAATGTTTGGTGAAAGTATGTACAGAACTCTAGGTAGCAGCTTCCAGGATGTCTCTGGTAAAGACACCTCTGAGAAAGGCTGTAGAGGTAGATGCAGCCCTGGTTGAATGGGGTCTGATCCCCTGTGGGATAGGTTTTCCATGGTGCTTATAGCAGAAATGAATGCAATGGCCTATCCATTTAGAAATAGTTTGCTTTAAAATAGCCTTTCCCTCTACCCCTGTGGCAAATGCCACCAGCAGTTGTTCAGATTTCCTTTGAGGTTTAGTCCTGTCCAAGTAAACTCTAAGTTGTCTGTGCACATCTAAGGAATGCAGTATCCATTCACCTTTGTTCTGTGGATTAGGGAAGAAGGTTGGCAAATGAATGGACTGATTAAGAGCCACACTGGAAACCACCTTGGGCATGAAGGAGGAATTGGTTCTGAGGGACACTCTGTCCGCATGAAAGGTGATGAAAGGCTCCACTGCCATAAGGGCCTGTAATTCAGATACCCTTCTTGCTGAAGTGATTGCTAAAAGGAAGGCCATTTTCCAAGAAAGGAATTTTAAATCTGCACTAGCAGCTGCTCGAAAGGAGGAAGAGTGACTTTCTCCTATACAAAGTTAAGGTCCCAGGCTGGAGTTGGGGCTCTCCTGGGTGGTCCTAAATTTTTGGCCACTCTGTGGAACTGCTTGAGCAGTGGATGAGAGAAGAGGGGAGGTTCTGTGTTATAATGAGCTGAAATGGCTGAGGTGTGAATTTTGATGCAGGAAAAAGAAAGGCCCTTGTGAAGCATCTCAGTTAAGTATTGTAGAATCGGAGGTAAGTTGGGCACTGCTGTGCTCATCCCTTGAGATTGGTTCCAGGCACAGAATCTTTTCCATTTTTCAGCATAAGATTTTCTGGTACTAGGCCTCCTTGCCTCTAAAATGATATCCATCACTGGTTTACTGAGGCATGGTAAAGCAGAGATTAGGTAATTAGCCAGGCTGCTAGGTTCAGGGTTTGAAGCTGAGGGTGCAGAATATGGTTCTCTTGCTGAGACAACAGGGTAGGGGTCCAAGGCAGGTGCTATGGGGCCAACAGTGACACACTGCACAAGAGGGGTACCAGTGTTGGCATGGCCAGTCTGGTGCAATCAATATTGTCCTTGGTTTGTCCTGCTTGATCTTTAGTAGTACTTTGGAGAGCAGAGGAGGAAAGGCATAAACTAATAGGTTTTTCCAGCTGAAAGACAGAGCATCCACTTTCCAAGCTTGTTTGTGGGGAGTCCTTGTGCAAAATTTGTCTAAGTGGTAGTTCTGGGGGGGTAGCAAACAGGTCTATATCTGGGCTCCCCATTTGTTTGTCAACATGTTGAAAGTCTTTGGTTCCAGTTTCCACTCATGTGGGTCTATGAGGTTTCTGCTTAGTCCGTCTGTCAGTGTATTTAGTTTTCCTGGCAGGAATTGAGCTTGTAGATGCACTTGGAAGCACAAGGTTGTGTTCTACAGTGCCATGGCTAGTCTGCAGAGAGGGTAAGAATGGGTACCCCCCTGCTTGTTTATGTACCACATAACAGTGGTGTTGCCTGTCTTTACCATTAATTGTCCTGGAAGAATGTGGTCCTTGAAGGCTGTCAGAGCATTCTGTACAGCTTATATTTCTTTTTGATTGATGTGCAGGTGC